>NC_135688.1:10564929-10701330 GCF_964276395.1 Gasterosteus aculeatus
CTCATCTACTACCTCCTCCATGCCCCCGAATATGACCCCGCCGCCGCCGATGTGCTCTGCCCCGGGAGGGCAGGCAGAGAACGGCAGCAGCTGGAACTCCTCCGCCATCTCCGCCTCCCCGGACTCCCACCCTGGTCACCGCTGTGGCGCCAACAACCCCAACCCCTACTGGACGGCAGTGTTCGACTACGAGGCCACGGCAGACGAGGAGTTAACCCTGCGGCGCGGGGATCTCCTTGAGGTTCTCTCCAAAGACTCTAAAGTGTCTGGGGACGAGGGTTGGTGGACGGGAAAGATCCAGGACAAGGTGGGGATCTTCCCATGTAACTACGTCACCAGGGGGGATGCCACCAACTACCGGAAGCTGACCGTAGGAGGGCTTGTTCCGGGCGGGGTCGGCGATTGCCCGTTGGAAATAGACTTCTCCGAACTGCTCCTGGATGAGGTGATTGGAGCCGGTGGGTTCGGGAAGGTGTACAAAGGAGTGTGGCGGAGAGAGGAAGTAGCAGTAAAGGCCGCCAGGCAAGACCCCGATGAGGATATTAGCGCCACAGCAGAGAGCGTGCGCCAGGAGGCCAGGCTCTTCTGGATGCTCCGGCACACCAACATAATCTCTCTGCATGGAGTCTGCCTGCAAGAACCCAACCTGTGCCTGGTAATGGAGTACGCCAGAGGGGGGGCTCTGAACCGAGCGCTCGCTGGCAAGAAGGTGCCCCCGAGGGTTCTGGTGAACTGGGCGGTCCAGGTGGCCACGGGGATGGACTACCTGCACAACCAGGCCTTCGTACCTATCATCCACAGAGACCTCAAGTCCAGCAATAGTAAGTACTGCAAACAAGGGAGGCTTATCATCAGCTTTACAGAGATGTTTCAGTCAATATCATGTGACCTAAAATATTGTAACAGGCATCATTCAGTAAACCAGTAAACCTGATATCATATGACTAAAGTGGGGCCAAAGGCGCTCGGATATTTACACAAAGAAGACTCCGATATTCTCTGTCACAGTGCATTTATAATGAACCGAGAGCTCCCCTGCTGCGTGTATCATCTAACACACACAGGAGAGGATCAATACCAGGTACATATGTCAGGCAGCACTTATGTAAAATAGTAGCACAACAAATACACAAAACACAGCTCACGTGTGAACACACCAACCGACAACCAAAGCAGTCTAATGCAACAGTCCCGTAATATTTATACCTTCATGAAGATTACACGGTTCTGTTTTAGTTGAAGCAGGTTTAAAGAGCTGTTGTGTTAAACTACAAGGTCATATTGAAGGATGCAGTAAGGATGTATAATGTGTTATATGTGTATAATACATGGTCATTCTTGAGGGTAAAATAGTAATCTTCAGCTTCTTCACAACAGAACCTCATCAAATGCATTAGTGTATTTCACCTGTTCATGGCAACAGTATTTTGTTGGTTTGAAAGTCATATTGACATTGAGGCTATTTTAGGCTAATAATACGTCACAACATGTTGTCAATAGGAACAATAGATCTGTTGGGAGGAAAGCTTGGCTTTAGGTATGACTTCAGTGAGAAGAAGGCCTCCTTAAGTTCCCTCTCTGCATCCTTGTGAGATTACAAGACTCATGGAAGGAATAGTTTGACATTTTGAGAAATACACTTATTTTCAAGACCTAGATAAGAAGATTAAGTCCAGTTTCATGTCTATATAGTAAATATGTCGCAAGAGCCAGTTTGTTTAGCTTAGCACAAAAACAACAGAAACCGCTAGCTTTGCCCTTTCCAAAGTTAATCTATCTGCAGCTCCTGAAGGTCACTAATCAAGACGTTTCAGCTTTTCGGACTTTTTATGGTCTGGTTGCTTTGAGTCCGTTTCACAGATGCTGGTTGAAAGATTTTGTTTCAACATTAACTGTTTCCTCCCATATCCAGTTTTTGTGCGAAGCTAAGCTAACTCCTACAGTAGGATCTCCTGGGTTTAGCAGTACTGATCTTCTCCCACTTCTCGCGTTGACATCCTATAAAATGGGAAAGCCTTTCCCCTTCAGCAGAGATTCATTAGTTTACAGTACTTAGACTGAAAAATTAAATAAGAAAAAAGCGTCTACAAGTAACAAATGAACCATTGAAAAAGAGGATGTTGTTATGTGTTGTATTGATTAACTCTCCTACTTGTAAAATGTATGTTGACTTGTATTTTCTTTCTTTGGCCTGCATTAAATCCACCAGGTCAAATGAGTGGACAACCGTTACAAGTCATTCCTCCTTCTCGCAATCCTTTCATGACTTGACAAAATGTGATTATCAAGGGTTGTCATTGAATATTAACGTACAGATGTTTTTTTTTCTGCGACGCGATGAGAAAGTTAAATTGAACCCAGCAGGAAGGCCTAAGTCCTGGAGAGCTGGTCTCTTTCTGCCATCTTTTTCCTGTCATCTCTTTCTGCACCTCCTCCTACTCCTCATCATCCTCCTCTTTCCTCCCCTCCTCAAGGAGAGCAGTTCTGCTCTGCAACTCACTGGGCTATTTTTGGTCCTTTGTGCTACTTGCTCTTTAAAGACGCAGTGGCAGTTGTTGGTGCATCAAAGAAATAACACACAGTGAGCATCTAGGGGCATTTTATGTGTGTGCGCGTGTGCGTGTGTGTTTATCTCCAGTGCCGTGAGTGATGGGGGGAGGGGAGAGCGTGCACAAATACGGGGGGGGGGGGGGGGGGGGGGAGTCTGCGGGATGCTGACTAAAGGCCTGTTAAAAAGGGAGGAAGGCTGAGAGTAAGTGTAGCTTTACCACTCGCTACTTCATCTTCCCAGATATTTCCTTTTCTTCAATCCTTTACACGGCCTTCTTGAGTCTCCATGACCCCCACCCCCCTTTGCCCGTGTGACTCAGTAACAGTAAAATGATGGAGGATCAGATGCGTATTGGACAGCGGAGCCTTAGCAACAACGCCATAGCGCTGCCTTTCCATGGTGACATGCACTGCTTTTGTGTCACTGAGTCATACAGCTGCTAGCCGCTGTCAGCTGCTGCACAAAACGTCAGTCCCCCCAATTTAGAGCATTGTTGCTGAAAATAGCAAACCCGAAAAAGTGCAGGAATGTCTTATGAAGGGCTCGGGAGGCTGTTTTCCGCCCCCGAATGATGTGTGAAAATGTGTGGGTACTAGTCACTAAGTATGTGATTAAACTGTGACTCACGGCCTGTACCGAGGGATGCTTGCAGTAGCCTGGTTACCAGAAGGGTGAAGCATGGAGAGAAAGTGAGAGGAAGAGACAACGAGTGAAAGGGTCGGGAGAATAACACGGTGGAATAGATCGGGGTGTGGAGTTGAAAAGAAGCTTGAGGACCAGAGAGAGCAGAGATGTATGTTGCGAAGAGAGGCGACTGATGGGAAAGAACAAGTGAAGGAGCGCGCGGGGGATAAACAACGCTTCATCTCAGTTTTGAGTTACACCTCAGCTCATTGTCCTGGTGCGCCGGTCTCAGGTGTCCTCTTCAAACTACCGACCGCTTGGCATCAACCGCGGTTACAGAGCAGCTCAGGCCCCCGAGCCTCCTCCCCGGCCTTCCATCAGCCGGCTTCTGCACTCCGTGAAATCACAATCTCACAGTGAGATAAAGACTCTAATCTTCATTCTCCCTCAGAATAACACATCGAGGCAAAACGTGACACTACTCATAGACTCTTTGTGTCTGAAGCTTTGCTAACATTTTACAACAAAGGGATGTTTTGTTCTATTTTTGGCTCCCGGATGGTTTTATCTCATTTTATTACAGCAGTTGAATATTTTATAAGCTGTGTTCTTGCGAACATGGAAGAGTTTATTGTGGTGTTGTTGTTAGGTTAAGGCCCACGATCGCGAGGGAGTCTGTGTGACGGGGATAATCTGATTACCGTGACCTCCTTAAAGCGATGTCACAGCATGTTTGTGGGTTGGCAGGTCATGGCCCCTGTGGTCAGGCCTTACCAGTCACTCTGATCCTGGATCGGCCTCCAGTCTCTGAAAGCATCAGGCACCAGTCCTCTTTGATTGGCTCGGTTGACACAAAAGCGTTAAAGTAGAAAACAATGGAGAGATCCAGTGGTCTTGATCACGTTATACATTATAGTGAGAAAGAAGGCTGCAAGTTTCATCCACGATTAGGCTGTTGTTGTTTTTTTTTGATGAAACAAATAATTGTCTATTTTCTAAAATGATGAAAATCAGTTTAATATCACAGTAAGAAAAGATAACGATGTGAGAACATTTTTTGTAATTTCTGCTTATAAAATTGGAAACATTTTTTCAGATTAATTTAGTCGATTGACTAACTAATCATCTAATGAATTCGGATCTGGATGATATTACATATTGATTTTGTCTGATGTTATATCTTTTAAAATAATTGCAGGGCTACATAATAATTCATTTCATGAACTAAAAGTAAGTAGTTGAGGTTAATTAATATCACTGATATATATATATATATATTCATATATATACGAGTTTCATATAAATATATAGTTATATCAAACTATATATTAAGTATAATGTAAAGATCTTTAAAATATCTTATACATATATAATAACCTAAAGATATATACATATATATATATATATATATATATATATATATATATATATCTTTATTTGTTTATATAGATATATTATTTATTTGATACTCTCAGGGTCATATTTCAAAAAGCACCAATCCTAATAGTAATGTTGTTTTAGTCAAATATTTTGCTACCTACTTATTGTTTAAGATTAAAGGTCATAGAAGAACGTATTTATCTATAGTTTATTAATCAGTGGTGTAGATATTACCAGAGACCATCTTTAAATATACTTCTGTACATTTAATCCCAAGTGTATGAGAAGTCTTCGATGAATACTTCCATAGTAAAATACTTAATCTGCTGATTGTATAATGCAGTCAAAAGCTTAGAAAAAGCCAGTAGGAGGACCGTGAGTTAATCTGCTTCATTACCACTGCCACGATGTGAGACGGTCACGGTTCCTTTTCTCGGTCGTGCCTGTTGTTTACGTCATTGACACTTTATCCAAAGCTCTCTGGAGGCTTTGAGTCAGCTGCAGGTAAGACAATACAGGTGAGCTGATCACCTCTTGCAGTAATACACAAGGTCCCTGTATGTGGCTCTTACGTCCAGCTAATGTCATATAGTTTGAACGTGTCTCGCTGTTGACACTATACAGCTAATATTTGCCTTTCCCTTAGATGATGTGTTATTGCAATGCTATGGTCCCAGGCCGAGCTTCTGGGGTGTTTTACTGTGAATGCAGTGGCTAGACACACTTGATAAAGACCCAGCGCAGTTGACATCCGCTGCTGTTTTGACCGCTGTAGCTTCAAATGGACGCTATGTTTACACTGTCAACAATCCTCTGAATGATAGGAAACCTGCGTCTCCAAGCAGGCTTTTCAAGTAGGATTCTACTCTGTTTGCACATTGAGTTGGCTATTACAAGCTAAGACAAGGCTAATTACTGTCATACATTACATTACATATATTGTTTTCTATTTGTATTTGGTGTTCAACCAGCTACCATGACATAAGATACAGTGCGCACTGTAATAGCTACTTAACAGATTAACGGGGCGAGAGAAGCCTGCATCTGGCTGTGTGTGTGTGTGTGAATATCAGAGTGAGGGTTGAGGAAAGGATTAGAATGGAGGCCAGTGTTGGCTGATAATCCCTCAGAGAGACACAGCGCTGGACTATTTTATTGGCGTGCATGTATATGGCCCCTATTGACCGAGGGTGTAGGGTAGTTTCAGATATGGTGGCCGGTGGTTAAATTTGCTGCATCGTACTGCAATAACCCTACCTAAAATCACTTTTCAGTCAAATCTGTTTTAAGTTATTGCAACCTTGATCTATCAGCGTGTGCTGTTCCAATTTATATTGTTACCCTATGAGGAGATTTCTGGATCAAGAGATCACAGGACCAACAAAAGAACTTCTTTTGCTGAAATCATTCCTTACTAAAGATTCACGACAAGAAACAAAATGCCAACTTGTTGTGAAGCTAATGTTACCAACTAACAAGCCAAATGTTATCTTGCTCCTATGACCCGTTTCGTGACATGGCCAAAGCATCTGACCTGAAATTCTGTTGGTGTCACATTTCCCAAAAATCAAACAACACATCCCAAGTCAAGCTACAACCTTTGCACCCACATAGCTGCACCTTTAGTCTCAGAATGAATCATCTAATGACGTGTTCCCGGATTGGACTGGTTCGGCCCCGTTGGGTTAGTTGTGATGAAGTTGCTAAAGCAGCCTTCAGCTGGTAGTTTGTAAAAATGTGGCAGGGTTTTGAAAATATTGGGAAACAATCGTCCCGATCAACTCAATCACATATTGGAGTCAGTTAACTTGAGAAGTGTTTGATTAAAGTATTTTTGATTGCAGTTTGAAACTTTGTTGGCCATCAAATGGTTTTCCAAAGGCTTTTGGTATCTTTATATTAGGAGCAAGTTTTTGTTAAATTGGGCCGTGTCTTAAATCGTGACCTTGCTGGAAAACTGGCAATCTCATCTGGCAACGCTGAGGTTAACATAATTTAAAATGAAGCCAAACAAGTTTGATGAATTGACCCAGATATTCTACACAGCTTCAGCATCCATCGCTACAAGCACACTAACGTTTCTGTTAACACGGAAAAATGCACCACATCTCAAGGGTTTTGAAAGTTTAGCGCAAGATGTCCACTGGTAGAAATTAGGCTTCTGGACAGAATGATAACACAGGCGACTGTTTTTAATTTCTGAGGGAATGTGAAGCGCGGTGCTTTAGCGGCAGAGTGTGTGTGGAGGTTGGACAGCAGGAGATGCTGGCGCTAGGGGAGAAAACACTCCCACTACCACACGCATGCACGCATATATATATATATATACACACACACACACACACTCATGCACACGCTGTAACAGGGCAACAATGACCCCATTCTCACACAGCAGCCAAAGACACAGCGAAAGAACAGGACTCACAATGACAGGAGTCACTGCAGGCGGGGGGGGACTGTAGGCCATGGATGACAGAGCGGAGAGATGGATGGAAGCAAGGGAGGATGGGTAGAAGAATGCAGTGACTGTGGAGAAACCCCTGGAGGCTCGGATGGTGGAGGGATGGTGGAGGGAATAGAGAGATGGATTCTTATTTCTCTGAGTGAGCGGACTAGAGATTAAGGCTAACACTGGTGATGTAGATTGCAGTTTGCCGCTATCTGTCTCCATTTTGTACTAAATACAGTCCAGGTCTAAGGTACATTTACATATGAACACCCCCATGTGTAGATGATACCAAAATAATTCTTTAATTCTAAAAGTGAATTTTTGTGCATTGCCATTACCCCATTTTCAGTAGGTTCAGTGATACTTTTTGACTAAAAATATCTTTTCAAATGAAATTGATTGCTTGGGATTTGGTGGAGATGTCAATGATCCCCGAGAGATGAATTGTAATGATTGTGCTAATCTCACAATTTGTCATTTAGACCAATTATCAGGCCAAGTTTTCATTTGTGTAGTTATTTGATCCAAATACCTGTAATACCAAGAACATTCCCTCTGCACTACTTTCGTTTCCTGCTTAACAGCAAACGTTATCATACGTACCATCAGATAGCTCCCTAGCACAGGCTACTTGGTACAGCTATTGGGGCTGGATGCTACCTCAAGGCAGAAAATTCCCCAGGATTTCTGTTGAATTTTTACTTTAGTGAACATATATTGTCATGTTTAGATTCAGTATCACTACTGCTGCTCCAAATGAGTAGATACAGCAGCGCGGAAAAACCAGAATCCTTTGACCTTTTCTCATTTGTAGTAAACTGAAGACGCAGGTCGTTGGCTGATGGCATCAAACAGTGAGGGGTATCAGGATGGTTGGAAGGACTTTGGACTCTTTTCAGTTCTCTGCCACAATGTGAACTCGGCCACATCTTCTAACAGATGTTTGTTTGTTCCTGACTCTCAGATATGCCGAGTTTCAGTATTGTCTCAGTGAGGAGTGAGAGACACTGGGAGAACTACAATGACACGACAAAACCAAACAGACACACAGTTTATGGCTGCATGATGCATGCAAATGAATAGACCTGCATTACATTACGCACACACACACGTCGATGTATTCTCCTCTGCTCAATAAAAAATTGAAGCCCGTTAACAGTTCAGGCCCATTGTGCACCTTGCAAACCTACTGACACAAATCTACACATCCTTCTGCAGCACGCTGTTGTTCATTATGAAACGCAGAATGAATCACAGTTTTGATCATAATCCCACCACATTGATGAGTGTGTTGAGGTTGGTTTTGATGCAGGTGATCATTATTACATTTCGCTTAACAGGTTCTCTAACTACACACAAACACACACGCACACTGTACACCGGTGGATTATGTAAGTGCAATGTATTTGCATCAGCAGACAGAAGGCTTTCGGACCTTCTAGCTAGAGTTTCTAAACTGCTGTCTGCAAAATAATGTATTTTGATGTCATCTGGAATCAGGAGAAAGGCAAACGGTAGTGTGGTAAACGCAGAACAGCGTCTTTCCTCTGTCTGAGTAGTTCAACATTGATATTTCAGTGGAGTGGAAGAATAACGGCCCTGAACGTAGGGACAATATGATTTTGTGTTTTGTCAAAAGGTTGAAGAGGTACATTTCAGCGGGCAGAGCGACAAACACAGTAGTGTTTCCCGTTCACATTGGCGTCTCCTGTGCTGCTGTATGTTCGGGGGCTGTTAACTCTGCTCTTAGAGGGTCATTGTTGTTTGCCAGCAGCCTGGCACGGAGAGTGGGGAGTCGGGCCAAGCAGAGAGGGCGCTGAGTGTCCCCCGAGACGAAAGTCCTTTCGCCACTTTCATGCTGCAGTCAAGTTGAGGACATGTCAGTCAGACGTGTACATTTGCAGCCTATAGAGTCAATACTGTTGTTTTTTTTGACATGCAATGGGCAACCCTGCTCCTTATACAGTGTGTTATTGCTCTTATCAATTATACCTTTTGCAGACAGTTTTGACGCAAGTTTCATCAAAGTGGTTAAGACTTAAGTGAGTTTCTCCTGATTCGTCTTTTAGTAAAAAAAAAAAGCTTTAAATCTCTATGAAAAATCCCAACACTGTAAGCGCTCCCTTTTCTTACCACACACACACTCACACAAAAGAGAGTCAAGAGAAAGCCGCCTCTTTTAATACCTCGTCCTCTTCTGAGAGAGAGGCTGCCTGGTCACACGAATCTGGCAGCTGGGTTTGTGTGGAGACAAAGTGAATGGCTGCAGGGTGAAACTGTGCCACTGTGCGGCTCGGGATTAGAGCCCCGATGGCCTGTGGTGGTACAAGCAGAGCCAAACAGGGTATCGATGACATGGGAGCAGACTCACTACGGCCTCCGTATCAAAGCACGCGGGAATGGGGAGAGATTCGCTGCACGTCGTTTTTAGTCTTGGTTGTCTTCTTTATGTGCTCTCACAGAACAGATGCTCCAGATGCTCTAAAAGTTGTCTTTGCGGCGTCTTGGTGAAGCAATTTCTGTGCTGTTAGATTTCCCAACTTTTAGATAAGTGAATGTTGTTATTTATAGAGATTAAACAGCTGGGTTTTCAAACTATAAATCTAATTGTGCTTTTGCATTTTTTTCACACTGTATTCAAACTGAATAGTCTTGCATTTCAAAGTTAGATGTATTTGATGTCTTTTCTGACATTGAGAAACGGGATGTGTAAAGGCGAATGGAGAGACCTATTGCGATACAAAGACATTTGGTATGTGCTGCCAAGAACATGACAAAAGCTCTCCCTCCAGTCATCTCTCTTTACCTCCAGCGGCCCGCATCTTTTCATCTGCTCATTATGACCTACTTTCGTGTCGCGCTTGTTCCTCTTTCTCCTCCGTCTCCCTCCCTCTTACTTGCCTTTTTGTACTCTTCTGCCTCAGCTATTCCTCCCTCTTCAGCGGCCTCTTTGCCATATTTCATTCTCCTCTCTTGCCCTCATTTCTGCAGCTCGTCCCTCTTGTCATTTGTGTCCCTTTCCCGCCTCCTTCCTCCCCTCGTCCCCCTTGTCCCTTCCCCCATTCATCATCTTTAAACCGCCATGCTCTTTGCCTCCTCGTCTTCCTACCCTCCTCTCCCACCACCTCCCGCATTAGTGCACACAATCCACCTCTCGGCTTTAGACTCCCTCCACTCTTTTGCTTCCCCTGCGTCTCTTCTTCCATCTCTTCTCCCAGGTGTGTTGGTGGTAGTCGGGCTGGCGGCAGTTGCTGAAGCAGACATCGGGCACCGGCGGAGTGAGGGAGCGAAAGAAAGAGGGGACGACAATTGGGGGGGAAATGTGTGTGTGTGTGAAGATGAACAGCTGTAAAAGGTGGAAGGGGGAGGTTACTTTTTTTGATCTGTTTCCAAGGCAGAGACAGGAGGGGGCTGCTCAGCATCCCACGGGCCCGTATCTCATCTGCGTTGATGCACCATCGGCTGGCTGGCGAGTCCGTCAACTTTACAGCTGTATTTGTCCCCCTGACAGACGGCTGGGACCAGCACTGAGATGGCGGTGGTGTTGTGTCCAAACAACCAGCAGCTCTGGGCGCACAGGGGGGGACGAGAAGCTGTGAAGGGTTAGAGGGGGGGGGGGAGGTTTCAGAGCGTCGGCCGGGACTTTGCTAGGACCAGAGTCGCTGACTCGGTGCCACGGCAACAGCTGATCCTCCCTGCAGGCTACAGCTGTTTCTGCATGAGAGGGGGGGGGGGGGGGGGTAGTAAGAGAACAGGGGAAATGTCTCAAAAACCATTACTGCTCTCAATCATTTAGAGAAATCCTCTTCACGAAGGATGTTTTTTTCCCCCTGTGTCTTTATGAAGTTTATTCCCGACACACTGAATATGATTATTTGACAGTATTTGAATACGTGTAGTCATCCTAACAGAGCACCAATGTTATATTAATGATGATTTATTTAGGAGGGGCCTTACCCGAAAGGTGTCCAATTTGGAGGTCAAAATGAAGCAATAAATGAAGATATACTCAAACACCAGTGAGTCCAAAGTCACGCTCAAAAAGCAAAAGACATTATACAGCTGTTTTCACAGGATGTACACTTCTATACTCAGTGGAATGCCCCTTTAAGCAGGAAATTGAGTCAGAGGAAAAATAAAAGAAAAAACAATGCGTCCTCATAGAGGCATGAGGGTTGTCCTCTCTTGGTTCCCAGTGTCATGGTTTCGGTCTGTGACCTCTGCCCTTGTTACCATAACAGCAAGTTAATGACACAGCAAACTGAACTGAGCCATAATAACACAAAAGTTAACCAGTCAAACGTTGTGTTTCCTTCACGGTTCATGGTGGTTCTACAGAAGGACTTGTTGATTGTCATTAAGTTGCACTTCATGCTTCGTATTTCACCATAGAGTCTCTCTCCTGAGTGACGTCTCACAGATCAAGTGCCTATAAAAAACCTGCATTAAATATTCCTTCCTCAACCTCCTAAATGTTTTCCTGCTTCTCTTCTGTAGTAAGTTTGCAGTTTGAACCACCGCATGCCAAATATTAGTTTATGGTGTTGTAAACCTGGCTCCGACATAAACATCACTCATAAGACCTTTTACCGCATTCCTCTGTGTTAAAAATTCCCGAGAGGGCAAATGTGTCACTGGTGCTCGCTGCGCCGACCAACCACTCTGGAGATCATTAGTCAGGTCGAAGGCCCGCTGGTTAATCCTCCATACGTGTTTGAACAGTGGCTCTGAGTTATATTTCAACACTGGGCTGGGGTCAGGGTCCAGGGATGGAGGAGAGAGTGGTGGCAGTGGAAAGGTTAAATCAACAGTTACTCATATGGGGCATAAAACTGCTTCTCTCTCGGTGGGACAATCGGCAGGTGTTTGTGACAGCGGGCCGATAATACTGTGACAGCAGGGCAGAATGCCACAAAGGTTCACATTGTGTACCCCGAGCCTCCACGTAGCCAGTCGGCTTCTGAGTCTCCACCCAGTGACAACCTGGTGTGCCAGTCCTTAATGGGTAATCTTAACAGGGCCTTGCACAGGCCTTTTGTTATCTGATTGCGTTTGCCGAGTAAATACGGGTCAAGTTTGAACCGGGCTGCCTAACAATTGCTTTTTATTAATTAACTATATACTGAAATCCAATTGGTTTATTTCCAAAATGTTGGTTATTGCCATCTATCTATCCAGCTCTATGGTTATGAGGGAATTTTCTCTACTGCTACGGAATAATTTGTGATTATTTAGATGATCCTCTGACATTTATTCTCACAATTTGTCCAATGCTTTGACTCCCCCTCCAGATAGTCGCACTTCACTGTTCATTTGACAATGTTAGCATGCAAAAATGCTCACTCAATATTGTAATACACACTTTTAAATATGAGCATTACTACTAGTTTCACTTTTAACTCCACACAGAGGTTTCAGATGGAAGAAGAACTTTGGACCTTATTTAATCACCTACTGTTTGGTTTTACATCACATGCTTGTGTAGCAGCAGTTTCGTGTTGAGTAATAGTAAAATAACACATATCAACTTAAATTATCAACAACCCATTATGGCCTGTGATATTTTGCTCCATGCTTGTTGCTATGCAAGACTTTGTAGCAACCACACAGCTTGACAGTGTTCTTGTTTCCTTCGCATATATATAGATAGATATATACTTTATTATCCCCAGAGGGAAATTTGTCTGCAATAGCAGCAGTACAGTAAATAAAATGAGTAATGAAAAATGCACAATATATACCCAGTACAGTAAAATAAAATAAAATAAAATAGCAGAGCAGTAACATATTGTATTTAAAGTAAAAGTGAGATCGGAGTATGTACAGTGGGGTGGAATATGTATATTGCACAGTAGTGCAATGTTATTGATATTAAATAAGACACTAGTGCAGTGGATGTTCAAATAAACAAGGATTTAGCCAGAGGTGTTTTGTCTTGAGTCTGTTGGTGTCAGCAGCTCCAATGCTGCTCCCACAGCAGACGATGGCAGAGTACAGAGCCACAACAGACATCTTGCTGCGCACATTAAAGGATTGAAGTTTCCTCAAGAAAAAGAGTCGACTCATCTCCTTCTTGTACGCAGCGTTGATGTCGGCCTTCCAGTTCAGTCTGTTGTCGATGGAGACACCCAGGTACTTGTACTCCACCACTACGTCCACTTCCTCACCCAGAACTCTCAATGGGTTTGGAGACGTCCACCACCATCTCTCTGGTCTTGGCCAGACTTCCACCCCACTCCACAAAGTCCTCCACTACTGCCCTGTACTCCTCCTCCCGTCCGTCACTTATACACCCATCCACCCATCCGCTGCATTACTCTATTTTGAGATAGTATTTCCAGAAGGATTGCATTCTGGTTAAAAGCCACATTATCCTTAAGGACTTTTATTCTCCACAGCTGTGACAGAGTGTGCTTTGATGCATTTTTTTGTTGTTTTTTTGTATCTCTGCCCTTCTGGTTTCTCTGCTTCCAGCCGAATATACAAACATGTTGATCTTTTGTGTCTGACGAAACGCTGGCGGCGGTAAAAACCTGTGGCGGGATTAATGACGGAGCATGCGCAGGTGGTGTTGAGAAGCGTCGGGGAGACGCTGTCGAGGTGTGAAAGCAACGCGATGAAGTTCTAGTTAAATCGGGCGGAGAGAGCAGGTGGAAGTGCTGCTTCGCTCACACGTTCGCTTTCCTTAAACAGTCCTCCATTTAGACTCCGTCTCTCCTCCCCCCCCTGCGTCCCTCCCTCCACCTACAGACCATGTTGTCCTCTGGCCCGTATGGATGTGCTCTATATTCACACACACAAAACAAGGAGCAGGAAAGGTACACACCCATCAAAGCACGCAAACACAGAGCTCTCTCTGAGTTTCACTGGACTCCATCTTTTGTTCTCGGGAACGACAGCAAGAGTTTGCCCCGAGGAGACAGGTGTCCCTCACAGAGACGGCCGTGTCAGGAGAGAGAAAAGGCGACTGGAGACAATCTTTGAAGTGCTTCTTCACTTTACAAACTTACTGTATTCCTCCAGTTCAGTCGATTGTTATGGAACATAGACTCTTTATTCTGCTATATTTAGGAGTTTATAGTTCAATGCGTAGGTCAAATTTGACCTAAATTAACCCCATGAAGTCAAACATAATTATAGATAAATCTGATGATTATTATGTTTCTAACCAAAACCAATACAGCCTCACAATAAAGAGAAGTGATCGGTAAACACTCTGTGATCACTGTGTGTTTTTGTTCAGAATGTTTGAATTTACTTTCTGATGCTCGTTTTCATCTGAGAAAGAAAATCATCAAATCCTTTGGCAAAGTTTGTTAACGGAACATACATAGAACAAGGAGCTGGTGACTGGCCATTTATTTTAGCAAAAAAGTAAGTAGTTAAACCTTTAGTTTAAAAACTGACCACATGTTAGTAGGGATGTTAAACCTTCACTTAAATCGCTTTCACTTTCCTTCATTGTAAAGTATTTTCAGTTTGGTTCTGCTACTTTTACTAAAGTAAACGATGTGAATACTTCTCTATGGAAATATGTAAGCTACAGACTGTTCGGCGAGCAATTCTTTATCGCTGGAACTGGTGCCTGATGGCGAGTGTGTACAGAGCACAGAGACACACCTTCATCACGTGAAAGCTTGTGTGTGAGCAAGTGTGTGACTGTGTAGGAGTGTGTAAACAAAGGCACCGCTATGTGTGTGTGTGACTCTCTCCACCACCCTTTGCATACGCCTGTAGATAAGTGAGAGAGAGAGGGAGAGAGAACATCTCCCTCCCTTCCTCCCAGTGCCTGTGATGTAGAAATATTTCCATAGACGGCCCTCACACGGAAATGAAGGAGGAAGTCGTACATAACAGAGAGAAAGGACACACAGGGAGACAAGGTTAAATGGCAACATGAACCAGGATGTTGTGTACATCGCGGCCCGTGCGTTTTCTACCTTCTGTGCCGTCTCACTACAGTCCAACAACCTAATAACCTCCCCACGACGCCCCAGCGCAACGAACAATGCAACAAAGTTCAGCCTGAACGCTTAAATACGAAGGTCTGCTAGCTAGCTCTCTGTTGGGCAAAAGTCACGCTGGCCCATTGGCCAATCACGGTGCACGTTACTGCTGCACTTACGAGGCGACCTCTGTACTTCTGGCACGTCGAAGTATCCCCAACATGTCAAACTAAAGATCGGACTATGGCAATCAACAATATCGTCCCCCTGAACTTTAATCTGCAATAAAGGAAGACGGGAGCCGCGCAACGGAAAAATGAGCTAACGGGAAAAATAATATATATATATATAATACATGTGGTGTATTTATAAAAAAGATGAGAATGAAATGATAAAATAGGTCTAACTTTGTGATTCTGTTTATGCCAGCAGAGAAGGCGTAGGTACATTAGACGGGAAGTGTCCACTCGTTCAAGTTGTGCCCTCCAGCAGAAACCATAGCGCGCCGGTCCGACCGCACCTGCTCTGCAAACACCTGCGTTGTTGAACTTGCACTGCTTTTACATCTTGTTTTCGAATGGTACACTCACTGTAAATCAACAGGTTTTACCGACGGTAAAAAGGTGATGATTCAGCAATCTATCCCCTTCGTCACACAAAAACTTGGCTCATGAAATTTGAGGAATACGTGGAGAAAACCAGCATCACAGTTTCCTGTGGACCAAGCTGAGGCTTGTTTGTTTCGGATTAAACAAAAAAAAGATCTCTTTGCTGCCCGTTTAGATGAGCGTCTTAAAACTCTTTTAACACGAATCCTCGTCTGCTCCTCTTCCTCAGTCCTCATCCTGGAGCCGGTGGAGCGGGAGGACCTGGGAGGCAGAACGCTGAAGATCACGGACTTCGGTCTGGCCAGAGAGTGGCACCAGACCACCAAGATGAGCGCGGCGGGGACTTACGCCTGGATGGCCCCCGAGGTCATCAAGGTCTCGCTCTTCTCCAAGAGCAGCGACGTGTGGAGGTACAGTCAAGAATACTGGAATGTAAAAACACTCAATTACATAGTTTCACTAAGTAAATGAAGTGAGCATAATTAGCACACAGTTCTTTTCACAATTCAAAAAATGTCTTTTATCTTTTATCATTGTGATCTATGCAGCATTTATTGGATTAACACACTAATGATGCATTAATGTGTAAGCAGCATTTTACTGCTGTCAATTTATTTTATATATGTCAATTTAATGTCTCAAAATACTCTCTTCACATTAACAGTGGATCATATTTTATAAGCTCATTATTTGGTTTTTTATTGTTTCCAATTCCAAATCCAATTTAGTGGACTAAAAAGTACAATATGTATTTTTGAAAAGAAAAAGAAGTATATAGTAACATTAAAATTGGAATACTTAAATAAACTGCCATATCTTTGTACTTATACAATACTGAAGTAGAGTAAAGTTTTCTTTAATAACTGATTATACTTTTTTTATTGTTGAAGACGTTCACGCTCAGCCTGTGTCAGTCCTTTGTGTCCTTTGTGTCGCAGTGCGTTGTAACTTTTACATTTTACACAAAAGCGTTCTGTGGCCACTGATTCTGTCTCCAGCTGTGACACTAAAACGCAAAGTTTCCCCTTGTCGTCTCTCCTCACAGCTTCGGGGTGCTGCTGTGGGAGCTGCTGACCGGCGAGGTTCCCTACCGGGAGATAGACGCGCTGGCGGTCGCTTACGGTGTCGCCATGAACAAGCTCACGCTTCCCATCCCGTCCACGTGCCCCGAGCCTTTCGCTCAGCTGCTGGGAGGTGAGCAGCCTGACCGCCGCCGCACGGAGCGATTGTAGTACCCGAGGATGCAGAGTCAATGCTGCCGAGACCAGATGATGCTTTTAGAAAAAGAGTGTTTTTAAAGTGCTGTGACTTCACACAACCTTTTGAGGTTACAGCTGTTTTTATTCTGCATCTGGTAGCCGAGATAAACACAATCAGTTCAAATGTGTGAGCGCCGTCTGCGGTTGTTGTTTATTTGTGACTCCTCGTGCTGTCCTGCTCCCCTTGGCGGGATTTCTCCTTTTCACTTTGCAAGTAATCCAAAGCTCACCACCTCGTCATACCACCTCTCACTCCACTTCATCTTATCCACGTCCATCTGCTCATCTCTCCTTTGTCATCCCTCGCTGCTCCCATCCCTCCAACTTGTATCCCCATACTCATAAATGTTAGCTGCTATAGACAACACTGCTCTTAAATCCCTCTCTGTTTGGTCTCGTGAGGATATGTATTTCAGTGCATGGTTGTGGGTGAGGTTTGGTGTTGGAGATGCAGGTCTGATAGCTGTAGGTGTGCACCATGTTTCTGGCTCATGATTGCTGCCATATGCTGTCTCCTCTCGTTGTTGCCAACTCTAGTGCCAGAAATTGAAGGACAAAAAAATACAGACGTAAAATTCATGATGAAAGGAAAAGTAAGGGGCTATTTTATTAGACTGAACCCACCAATTAATAGATCATATTAAGTCATCTGTTGAGCCCAAACCAGATCCTTCTCATTCCTTCATTGTTGTTGAAAGCAGATCAATGAGCCTCACAGTTGCACTGAGGGACATGAACTGTAGATTATGTTAATTTTACATCTGGCCCCCGCTGCTGTAAATATTCACCAGACAACCAAATGTGTGTTAATCCACAGCTGAATATTGTGTCCGATAAATTCCATATTTACTCCTGCTTGAGTAACATTTGATGAGGACTACAGTCGTTTTTGAGAATGTTTTTAAAGATTCATGGAACGAATGCTGTAGACCTGGGGGGGAATCAAAAAGATGGATTTCACGGTGATGGTGTTCTTATTGGATTTATTGACAAAGAAATATTTATTTGTAAAAAGAAACTGTATGTACAGCGTGTGGAGAGCGATGGAAACACAGGAGGCAAATTCCATGTAGCATAAGCCTACATGACCAAGCTGATTCTAATTCTGATAACCTCTGCATACCGTCTGAACAGTAGGATAAAACACAGGAAACATGAATCGAACCTCTGTGTAAACTTTACCTCTCGTCCCCGACCCCCCCTCAGAGTGCTGGAGCCCAAACCCCCGCAGCCGGCCCTCCTTCACCAACATCCTGAAACGACTGCAGGCCATCGAGCAGTCGGCCATGTTTCAGATGCCTCTGGAGTCTTTTCACTCCTTACAGGAAGACTGGAGGCTTGAGATCCAGCAGATGTTTGACGAGCTCAGGGCCAAAGAGAAGGTGAGACATATAAAAGCGCAGAATTATTATTATTTGGAGAAATGTAGGTTATATTTGAGGATGTTCAAACAGAAGAGTGATTTTCTCACAACCTCACCACATCGCTATCTGATCATCATGCCGTTTGAGGTGTTTCTGGAGATCACAATCACCTTAGCAACAAGTCTTTTGCCAACAGAGGTGTGAGATGAGGTGCTAACAACACATTCCTCCTCCTCTCACCCTCAAACTCTCCCCTTCTCGTCTCTTTCTTTCATTCCTCTTCCCATCCTCTCCTCCTCTCCTCGTCATCGTCGTACTCCTCCCTCCCCAGGAGCTGAGGTCCTGGGAGGAGGCGTTGGCTCGAGCGGCTGAGGAGCAGAGGGAGCAGGAGGAGCAGCTTAAGAGGAGGGAGCAGGAGCTGGCAGAGAGGGAGATTGACATCGTGGAGCGAGAGCTGAACATCATCATCCATCAGATGTACCAGGAGAAACCCAGCGTGAAGAAGCGAAAAGGACACTTCAAGAAGAGCAGATTACTGAAACTGGGCAGAGACGGCAACTGCATCAGTCTGCCCTCTGGTGGGTGGAAGAGGAACCTGCAGTCAGCCTCTTCAGCTTGTTTTAATCTGATGGATGCGATGCAGGAAATAAAAAATAAAAACACCATGTCAACTTTACTTCAATCTCTTTTAAATTGAAGAGAGTAAAACCATTCACCTTTTATTTTCTGTAGGGTTTGAGCATAAAATCACGGTTCAGGCGTCTCCCAGTGTGGACAAGAGGAAGACTCAGGGCAGCGAGAGCACCACCCCGCCTGCCAGCCCGGGGGTCATCCCCCGACTCAGGGCCATAAGACGTGAGTGAAAAAAATTAAAAAGTGGTGAAGTGGTGAAGTGAACACGCGGTGAGATTGTAACGTGAATCTGCGGTTTCAGTGACGCCCAGCGACGGCAGTAAGACGTGGGGACGCAGTGCTGTGTGCAAGAAGGAGGAGCTGTCCACCAGCAAGAAGAAAGGACGCACCTGGGGGCCGAGCTCGACCATCCAGAAGGAGAGGGTCGGCGGGGAGGAAAAGTATGAGCACGTTAAACAATGCAATGAACGAAGTGAAGTACTAACACTGAATGTAACAAAAAAATCAAACAAAAGGAAACTGTTTCGGTGTTTGGGTCATCAATTTGCAGCAGGTTAGCAGCGTTTAAAAAAAAGAGAAACATAATGCTGGGACAAGAATTTGATCAAAAGATCTTTTTCTGTTTTCATAGACGGGACAAATTTGCCTAAGTTGTGTGTTTCTGGACAGATCATTTCTCGTAACACAGAGAAACAAAAGCTCTCGATTAATAAATCATTACTGTGACAAACTTTATTGGGCATGTTGGCTGTCCTCACCTGACATAGACCTTTTGATTTGTTTCATAGTTCTGTGTTGACGTCATAGTTTCTGTTCTGCAGATTGAAGTCGTTGGGTGAAGGATGCAAAGTCTGGTCGTCCAGTGCACCAAATCTGGGAAAGTCCCCTAAACACGCACCCATGACTGCCGGCTTCTCCAGCCTCAATGAGATGGGTGAGTTTTTGCTTTTCATTGTTAGTTAGTGACAACAATCAATCATCAATTCACCCCTCTTTTATTTCCTCTCTTCCACAGAGGAGTGCCCAGAGTTTGAGGAGTCACCCGGGTCCCTGCAGCCCTCAGAGACCAGCAGCAACGGGGCCGCCGAGGACTCGGGGTCCCTGTGGGGCAACCTGGGGCCAAACCCGGTGCCTAATGTTGGGAATGCGAGCAACCAGGACTCGCTGCGTCGCTGCAGCCAGAGGAAGAAGAGCGATATGCTTCTGATGGGTTGTGCCTCTCTGCTCGCGTCGGTCGCCCTCGGACAAGACCTGCTGCAGCTGGGAAAACTCCAGGTGAGAGACAGAACGTGTAAGACGTACTTTAACCTACAAAACATCAACAGAAAACCAACCAGGCCTCAGACCTCAGTGTCATTCCCGTGATTGATGACCAGTAGATCGATGGCCGAGCATAGCGAGCGCTGTTAGAGGATGGTGCAGCTGCCTCATCTTAAGCTAATAAAACACCTGTGGAATGACATGAAAGAGGATGGACAAGCTGCCAAGTGATCCTGTCGACTCAGCATGCACCAAGCCCTGCATGGACGGTCTTCAGCACCTGAATGCTTTTGTTGTTGTCAAAGCAGACGATGGTCTGAGGCGCAGATTGTACAGCGAGAGAGAGACAGAAAGTGGTGATTTGGATATAATCTTTAGCTCTAGCCGCTTTGGCAACGCGAGGAAGCGATTATCAAAGGTCGTTTTCGGCTGATTACATTTGAGTCAAGAGTCGGCTCAGTGGTCCGACAGCTTGTTGATGTTAGCTGATTGTTGTCATCAGGTTCTCCAGGATGAGCAGGACCTCAGAGAGGAGCAGCGTAAGAAGAAGGAAGGTCTCTTCCAGCGGACAGGACGTTTCCGTCGCAGCACCTCTCCACCCAGCCGAAACCTCTCCCTCTCCCTCTCCAGACATCACGACTCTACGCTCCCCTGTCTGGACCCGTCTCCCTCTGTGACACTCCTCTCTTTGTCCTCGCTGTCTGATTGCAACTCCACCAAGTCCCTCCTTCCCTCCGACCCGGACGACTACCCCCTGACCCCCGTGACGGGGCTCAAAACGCCGGCGGCGCCCCCGGCTCCCGCCCTCAACCCGCTCTTGGACCTGCGGGCGGAGAGCTTTAAGAAGGAGCCCAACCAGTCGCTTACGCCCACGCACGTGTCTGCAGCCATGGCCCTGAACAGAGGACACAGACGGACCCCTTCGGAGGGGGCGATACGACCCCGGGCTCAAACTATGGGTCACCACAGGACGCCGTCGGATGGGAGCATGCCCATGCCACCTCCACCGGGGGCTCCACGCATGCATGCTAACAAAGGTGAGAGACAAATAGTGCCAAACGTGTCTTCTACCTGGAAGAGTTTTCTGGAAAGATCTGAATTTTTTAATATTTCTTTTTGCATTGTTCTCGTCTTACTCAGGTACACAGGACACCCTGGACATCCCCCGCCTGCCCGACCCCTCCATCATCTTCCCGGTCCCCCACAGGCGTAAAGGCCCCGCTCCGCCGATCCCTGACAAGGTTCCTTTCTGCCTCATCAGCCCTCTCGAGAGACCCAAGACGCTGGAGTTTGCCCCCCGGCCTCGGCCCACTCCGGCCAAGATGAGAGCCGACCCCCGGAAGCTGGGCTCCATCTCCCGGACCCTCAGCTCGTCGCCGGGCAGCAGCTGTGACAGCCCCCTCGGCTCAGGGGACAGCGGCGCCGGCACCGCGCGACCAAACCTTATGGACATGGACGTGGAGGGCCAGAGTTCGGACCAGACCGTCCCCCTGTGTGGACAGCGGAAGCTCGCCGCTCTGTTAAGACAGCAGTACTCTTAGTGAAAAACAGCCATGTCCACTTATATGCATTCAACTTTCTTCCAGGACTTCTGTCTGAGCCAAAACTGGACTCACTGAAGTTTGCAAAAACATCCCACCACACGTCACGTTTTTTGCACTTACTGGAAGCCAGTCCTCTGATGTGTCCCTTTAGTGTCCTAATAAGGTGGGAAACCCTCACAGCAAGCCTTTCCCCGATAGTGCTCTCTGACCTGCGCGGCACGGAGGGTCCTAGAGGCCTTTTAAAAGCCTTGTAGTGTGCTCAGCCACCTACCTTACCCAACACTTGGGTAAGGTAGGTGGCTGTCCCTCCTTGGAAGCCATCTCTCCCTGCTTCTCAGTGCCCCGTGACAAAGGACACGCTTCGCGACCTTCAAAAGCCATTCAATTACTTAAAAAGACACTTCGTTGTCTTTTCATCCCCGACTCGTCTGCGTGTGCTTTTGCCCGTCTGTGTCGCCGGCCCGCTTTCTGCTTCTGCTCTCACTCCAAAGAAAAAATTAATCTTCATTCACATTTCACCTGAAACCTTTTAGGAAAACACTGGACTGGTTTAGAATTCTTGGTAGAGAGTGTCTTTGTTCTTATTTTGCGCGCCAACTGTTCTGCCGGAGCACAAACATTTCCCATAAACTCTGCCTTCATCCTCACGTGGGACATCTCTCTGCATGGGGGTCATTGTCTTCTCCCGTCAAAGAAGAGACAGGAAAAAGCCTTTTATCTCACTGCCCTGATGGACCGGTTTCATCCTCGTCTTCACAGTGCAGGCACCATCCCAAACATCCTGTTCACATAATGTTTTCTATTGGTTTGGCAGACCAGGCGTGTTTCTCTCTGTGTGAATGTGTATATACAATACTGTACATGTGGATGAAAAAAATGGGATCATCTCTTTGCGTGCTGGTGCTTCTTCAGTGCATGTTTTTTTTTTTTTGTGCGTGAACGGTTCGCTGAAGGACGTGTGCAGCGCTTCTCCAAAATAACGTCTCATCCGTTTGTCTTTTGCACGTTTTACATTCCACACTCGCAGTCAGTAGCACCATAATGACCAGGACAACGCTCCCCGATTTCAACATCCATCTCATGTTGAGCCGTTGCTTCATATTCTCCTGTGGCCAGTTGTCTCCAACATCAGTGGCGCACTGGGAGCTGTGTTGGGCATCTGGTCAGCCTCTCTGTGGACCAGTGGACTGACAAATCGACTTTTATCCTCGCACAACGGTCGAAAGGTTGGTCTCGGCTGCAGGTTGTATTTTACTTGAGTGTGTATGTGTGTGTGTGTGTGTGTGTGTGTGTGAGGGTGAATATGCGTGTTTGTGTTAATATTTGTATGGGACGATGACAATCCCGTCAGAGTGAGCCCAAACTCATTCTCCTCGTGTGGTTAGGAACACTGAGTATTTATTAAATTTATTGTTATTATTGGAAAAGATTCATTGACATTTCGATTCTCTTCCTGGGATATCTGTATATATTTGTTAATACATCGGGAAACAACAAGAACCTGCTTACAGAAACGTCCATGTTGTCGTCTTGTGACATTACTGGTTTCAATGAGGAATAACTGAAACGTGATGAATGACAGACGAATAAAACAACTAAGAAATACGCTACAGTGTCAGTGCTGCATCTATGTTTTTAATCTTTATATAAATGCATCTGAGTAGAGATGAAAGAAGGACTCTGATCATTTCCTTAACCAGAAGCAGCAAGTGAGAGTGCAAAAGAACATTTTCCTAAAGAATCTACAGAAAAGTGCTTGTTAAAACTCAGCGTTGTACAGTTGCATAATAGTTTAGTCTGCTGATTCCAAACCGAAAGGTCGGACACCTCTGAGGGTGTCGAGATGAGTTTATTTGATTTTATTATATCTTAAACTCTTATTTAACAGGTCAGTGGTGCTGACCTCCACACAGCCACCTGAAACATGACAGAAGGCCCCAACTGCACACTACTTTATTACAATATCTTATGAGCCTAAAAGCTTTGAAACAGTTTTTATCTTTTACAAAGTGTTTCATGAGTTTATGATATATTATACCGATTCTCATTATTATTTATCTTATTATGGAAAGTAGCCAATTCCAAGAATTTGAGTCAGTGTTTTGCCCAGTTTAATATGGTTTGTGGTTTACCAGCCCGCACCAGAAGAAAGAAAGGAAACTGCAGTAACAGACAATTTCCTCTAAGTGTCACCACTGTGGCCTATGATGTCATCACCTGTTTTTCTCCATGTAATGTCCCATTGTTGCTCTCTGACTCTGCACTTACCATGTAAGGCAGATGAAGGTGCTCTCAGCACAGTGACTGTAGATTCAATGAAAGTAGAATCATTTTGAGATGTAAAGTGTGGACCGAAGTCTTCCAAGTGACAACCAAAATGTAATATTTCCCACTGATGTGGCATCATTGTTAAAGAGGGATGGACTGTGCCACACAGTGTGCGCGGACGAAGCAAACACAAACTCACACACTCCACAGTTGTGTCTGTCAGTGTGACCGCCAATCAAACAGCCTTCCAGACGCCAGCCAGTTACCTAGCAACCCCTCTTCACTTCCATGGTGATGCTATTAAAAGCCAGAACAACAGACAAAAAAGCTGAGAAAAGGGACGATGGGCCCGAAAAGAGAGAGAGAGAGAGAGAGAGAGAGAGAGAGAGAGAGAGAGATGAAGTGATAAAGAGCAGCAAAAAAGAAGCCAGCAGGCTGAGCGTCGCCTGACCGGTTCTCTCTCTCTCTCTCTCTCTCACACACACACACACACACACACACACACACACACACACACACACACACACACACACACACACACACACACACACACACACACACACACACACACACACACACACACACACACACACACACACACACACACACACACACACACACACACACACACACACACACACACACACACACACACACACACACACACACACACACACACACACACACACACACACACACACACACACACACACACACACACACACACACACACACACACACACACACACACACACACACACACACACACACACACACACACACACACCACCCCCCGCTGGTAGGAAGAAGACAGTGTGTGCTTTCTCGGTCTGCCTTAACAGCAGATACTCTCACATGGTTAGCACCTTCTCAATCCTCCCCTTCATGGTTTTCCACCATATTTTCTGTTTTCTTTCTCTTCACTTCCGGGAGCAATCACATCAAAGTACTGAATATGCAAACATGTCAGGGGCCGGGGAACAGAGGACGAGGTGACAGAGAAGAGACAGTTTATTCATTTTTGATATGAACAACTAACCACATTTCCTGACGGTTGGTATGTTCTCAGATCTGCAGGAGTCTAGACTAAATATTTAAACCATGAGATTTGTTTTAAGATGATGTGTTGTATTGAAACTGAGAATGAATAAAGTGTAGGATGTTTAGATAGTACTACTTAAACCAGAGTCTTGGAGTTAGAAAGACATGTGTGTTTACCAGGAGGAGTCTAACAAAGAAGATGCTATTGGTTGGATTTTTGGAAATGTAGGATTTTTGACTGTGATCCTCTAGTTTGGGGACACGGTGCTAGAAAATTCTTAAAGTGCTCAGAAAAAATATATAAACGTCTATAAATCTTTGACACTGAGAATTTTTTACCTTGTGGGATGAAATTACTTTAGAGAAGACTTCCAGGGCTGAACAATTCAATGGTTTCCAGCTGCTGACAAATACATTATAATTTATGTGTGAAACTAGAGGAGTACCCCTTTAAAATATATAGCAACAGGTTTAGCATTGTACTCGGACAACGACAACAACAACAAACATAATCCTCTTTGTTTTAAACTTTATTCATAATCTTCATTTACCAGTCAATAGTGCATTACCAGGCTAGCAGACCAGTAAAAACCAGTGATGGAGGCCTGCGATGTTTGAACGTTGAATGGGAAAAGGCCTCTTGGGAGCGAGGCGGAACAAAAACAAAGTCCCAGCTTTGACGTCTCCAACTTCATGTCCTTCTGTTTCCCCTCCATCCGCGCACAACCAAACAGGATGGACATATGCGGCTTTTTAGGGAGCAGCCCAGCTACAACTTCCTCAGAGTGACCTGCTGCTCCCAGTTACTTTTCGTCTCGCTATGCAGAAACAGAGCCGGGTGGAAGGAAAATGCACAAACGCTGAGCCGGTTCTGGATCCCTCGACGAAAACATCAACAGAAATACCAACACGTACAGACTCACAAAGCAGCTCGGGGGACGAGCTATAAACGATCTCTTCTACCTCTTGCCTTTCTTTTTCCGCCGATAAAGTTATTCCGTAAAGTAAAGCTCTTACTTAAAACTTTCCATTTTTTGTAATTTTTTTTGTACATTTGTATCATATATTCACAAAAAGTACTCTGACATTTGACAAACAGTTACCTCAAATGACATCAAAGCAAAAAAGCAAAAATAACAGCCAGTTTGACTATTCCGTCTCTTTTTTGCGGTTGTGCTTTTTGTTGTTTCTTTTCAAAGCTGCACTAACGGTGTGTCTAGCTCTATTTGCACAGATTACGCTCACGATGACAGCTCCACTGTGGGCTCCGCCAATATAAACTAAAACTGATCGGACAGAAATGAACTTTGTTGTACGCGAAGCGAGTTGCGCCTCGACGGCTGCATTACACCTCGAGCGAGGACGACAATAACAAGATGGCGGACTGGTGCCACGGAGAGGGGACCATGGGAGGGGACCTGTCCCTGAAGGGCCCCTGAGTAAGCAGACTTAGCCCAGGCAGCCATGGAGACGGAGCCTGCAGGGGCCATTTCGTCGCTGTTGTTTGCCGATTCATTTCCTCTGGGAAACTAAAGCGTCAACCCCAGAGCTGCGTCATGAAGTGTTTTTAACTCAGTGTTTCTGGGAATTACGAGCAATTTCCTTTAGAATAATACTGTGCTTTACACCAAGATTTGTTTGTATGAGAAATTAGTGACAGTGAATTCATTTAATTCAGCAGTAAGATAATATGAAGGAGTGGTCTGACAATTGGGGAATCAATCCAATTATTTGGTGATTTTTTTTTTTTTTTACAGATTACACAAAAAGTGGAACTTGCGTGAGCCTTCGAGGCGCCAGGAGGAGGATATTATCCCCTTTGGACAGAGCCAGGTTGGTTGTATCCTGCCGTTTCCAAGCTTTGTGCTAAGCTAACCTGCGGCTGTTGCGGCTTCATATCAGCATATTTCAGCTGTTATATTATATATATCTGATAATTTACACTATATGGCTAACAAAGCTAAGTGGACACCTCCAGCCACTCAGTTCAATCTTAAGAGAAATCTTAATATTGCAACAGACATCTGTACTTTTCCTGCTTTGACAAGTCGAAATATCTTAAATCTCTGTTTAGTGAATGTTGTCGCGGTGTGATGCATGACCCTCCAAACTTGGTCTGTTAGTAATGTTGTTTCCCTGCTGCTGGAGTGACCTGGATCTGCAGCTGCTCTACTGAGGATGATGAGGACGACGATGATGATGGCCTACTTCTCCCTCCACTGGAGCCCTTCTGTGTCATACCTGTCCCCTCAACACATGATGGCCTCTTTCACCAGTCCCATTGACACACTTAAGTCCCTATTGACCTACTAACTGAAAACATTGGATACATCTTTTACAGGATATTTCTCTGGTTTCTTCTGCCACATCTTTTTGAACAACCTACGCTGTGTAATTACTCTTCTCACCTCGGCTGAGGCAGAAGGTGGCTCCTATTCTGCTGCAGTGATCGTAGCCTGTTGCCACCTTCTGTGTTTTTAAAGGGCAGAATGGTGGAAATAGAGGTATGAGAGAGCAGTGTGGCCGCATGCCACGGCAGGAAGCAACAGAGCAGGTATAATCCCAATCCCATACATTTGAAATCAACTCTCTGGAGCCGCACTTTACATGCAGGAGGTGGACTTGCAAAAGAGAAAGAGGAAACTGGGTTTCATGGCGTCAGAAAGAAGGGAAAATTCAGGTCATGCTTTCACGAATCTTCAATCCAACCGTATGCAGAACAGCACGGGCAGATTTAAGCCTGTGGCAAAGCTGTCATGAGAGCAATGTTAGTATTGTGATTCGTCTTCACAGAGAAGCAGATAATGTATGTTTTTACAGCCAGCCATGGATATCCACAAACCACATCATCAGTCGTGTTGTCTAATGTGAGAGCTCAAACGGCTCACTCTTGTTGAAGCGCACTGAAGCGGAGTGCTCTAAGGATACGGTCGACACCGCCTGGGACACACGTGTGTGTGATTGTTTTCTCTGCACTGACGTTGCCTCGAGTCTCCCAGGTGTCTTATTGATGTCTGGGAAGCTTCAGCACTCGTGATGAAAAGTTGGACCTCTGTTTAGAAAAGTGTTTCTCGCTGTGAAACTTTAAAGTGGATTTCCTCATAGCCAACGGTTACGGGCGATGGAACTCTGATCCCATCGGCTTTTTCCCGTTGTGGCATCGTTAACGGGAGGAAAAGGGCGGGGCGGGCGGGGCGTGGGAGGGGCAGGGGGCGGGGCGTGGGAGGGCGGAGTGGCTTCCACATTCTAGACGGCGACACATGACAGCAGATTCAAGATACACCGGTTTCTACAATAGTACACCTGATGACAGCAAGAACCGCAGTACACACAGATGCTTTCAACAACTAATAACCACCGAGTATGAAGAACACCGAAAGCAAATAAAAAAAACCCTAGTAACGGTTTACAAACACGTGAATTAGCCCTTGAATTGAAAAGTTACATGGTTACGGGAGAGAAATGGGACAGTAGAGCGATAGATTACGCACAGGGGCAGGCGTTTCCTCTACTCGATGAAGGTTTCTCGTGCTGGTCCGTCCCATAGTCTGCGGCCCGAGTGAGCCCTGTAGTGGGGACGTACAATCAAATGAGGCTATGGTCTTGATATGTGTCGCACGCACGCACGCACACACACACACACACACACACACACACACACACACACACACACACACACACACACACACACACACACACACACACACACCCTTCACTGTCCTCACTTCCCACCTCGAAATTGTCCTCAACAGTTGGAAAGAAGATGGCGAGAAGGCGGAGAGAAAAAGAGAGAGCAAGAGAGCAGAAACCAAATGCATTTTTTTTTCTAAATTACGCAACTGTCCGTGATTCAAATGTCGATTTTGAATGGTCCTTTTTCATTCCACCACGAGGACTCTTTCCTACGAGTATAATACAGCATTTCAATTTTTTACATTTTTTTTTTAAGTTTGCTGAACCGTCTGCGTCTAGGGGGAGGAGCCACACAACCTGAGGGAGGAAAGAGCGAGTAGAAGAGGGAGGAGAAGGGAGGTTGGGTTGCAGTCAGAGCTTGATATGTCTCCCGTTTTTTATCCATCGCCGGCGGGTGACTCGGCCATCTCTTCCGTCTGCGCTGCTGTCGGGAGTCGATAGCGGACGAGGGAAGGAAGGGTCGATGGGGGAACCGGGGGGGGGGGGTCAAAGGTCGAGGGGTCAGGAGGTCCGAAAAGGTCGGGTGTTTAGCCCTGCGTCTCTTTGCCGCTCTCTCGCTCCCGCTGACAACTCTTGCTCATCTTCATCTCAGTCAGCTGGATGTACCGCAGCACGTTGGTGTCTGTTGATGGAGAGCGAGAGAGAAACAAAAAACAAATGTGAGGCAGAAAGGTTGAAATGAAAAGAACAGCTTCATCTTTGAAAAAACGGCCGAGCTCGTTGACCCCGGCAGAGACGAGGCTCGCCAGGGAACCGGTGAAAACAGGTTACACAGTCTTGCCACTGTCCTCACCTGAGGGTTCGCGGTTCTTGGCGTCGCGCAGGTAGCGGAGTGCACATTCGTAGTCCCCCAGGTGGTAGAAGGCGATGCCGGCGCGGTACATGGCCTTGAAGTGGTCTCTCTGGTGGCTCAGCACCTTCAGACAGTACTCCTTCACCCTCTCATAGTTAACGAGCTCCGACTGCAACAGACACGCTGCAGGAAGGAAGGGGGCGACAAGTAAGTGGCTTGTGAGACTTATATTAACATGAATAATCATTCAATTAAAGAGGTTGCCTCGAGCCTCAGTCAGTGAAGTTCAAGCGCCAATTACGTATGTTAAACAAGGACGGGGACAGAGCCGCTGGGGAATTGTGCCTCCACAATTCCTGCTCAGGAGGGCAGTATCTGGTGTGGATATAAATAACACTGAATGTCTCCTGGCAAGGAGAGGACATAAAGTTGCGTGAGCAGTTTCAGCCCCCGGGCGGGAGAGTAATGCCCCCTACGCGCTGACGTGGAGCTTGACATGCAAAAAACACGAAAGGGAGAGAAATCTCCTCTTCAGGGTGAAGGAGTGAATACTGCTAAATACTGACTCGAGTGATGTGTCGTAAGCAGCGACGGCAGCCGGAGAGACGAGGAAATGAGAAACAGCATGGCGAGTTGAAGCGAGCGACAGACACAGCAGAAGTCCTTTGGGAGGAGACGCGAGTGAACCCTGAACACACCATGAAGAGCCATGTGCAGTACTCAGGAACAGGCCTTGTGTTTCATTGGAGCCGAGATCAGCTTAACTTCATTAGTAAAGACGTACACTCTCTCACACACACACACACACACACAAACACACACGTTTTAGTCCACTAAAGCTTTTAAATGCCTGCTGATTGCTCCGATATCGCTTTTCCCTCTGGTGATCACAAGTACTCGAAGGTTTTGTTTCCGCTCTACTCGTTCCTTTCTTTTTGTTGGAGTCTTGATCTATCAGATGATACATCAAAAGTGCATTTTCTTTATCCTTCCTCTTACAGCCTGTCGGACTCCTGACTTTCAACCCTCCGTCTCCTCGTCGTCTTTCTTTCCCCGGAGTCTGTCCTTGACACACAGACAGCTCCGTGCATAACGTGAGTCAGGCTCCACTAGCAGGGAGGCAGGGCGAAGGAAGAGGAGGTTTGGGTGTGGGAGGGTAAAGGAGAAGGGGGGAGACCAATGTGAGACCCTCCCCCTCCCCCCCTTTCCCACCCCCGGAGCCTCAGAGACATACTTTAGACATACCCGTCAACAGCACAAGTGCAAAACACTAAATAATTCATTACGGACATCAGGGGACGGACCGATTCAACAACCATCAATGTGTTTTGGTATTTAGTGGTTGAAGTTGCATTCGTCTGGTATGTTGTGTTGTGTTTGTTGTGCGCTTGTGTGTCGATCCACTGCCTCAAGCCTCACAGCTGTAGACATTCTAACAACAGCTCACAATTGCAAATGTGCCTCGGGGGGGATTGTGAATCTGTACACATGCGAGACCTTCTGTCCTATTCGTACCATCAATCAGAGTTCATTGTCCCGATAATACTCAAGATTATCTGGGTCATCAATGCCAGAATTCTGTTCATAACGTCACACAAAAACACGGATATACATTAATTGATTTTGGATTTGATTGATTTTTGATTGACTGATTTTTGTCTTTAAGACAGTGTCTTCTTTAACAAAGATTATAACAATAAACATAAGGAGAAGTTCGCTGGTCGTTTTTCACAGCTGACATTTTGGCTCTGTTGTCATGGTGAGAAAAGCACAGGTGTTACCAAACACCTAATGTCTGCAGATGCATCATTAACTCAAACTACATAGCAGTTAGTCAGCAAAAAGCTGAGAATGATAAATTCTCTACAGGCATACCATCAAAAACGTTATGATCCATAACTTTGTCTCTCGGGTCCCGTATGAATGAGAAAAACACTACACTAATATCAGTCAGCATTCACAATGCCAGGAACCTGGAATCAAAGCAGCTCAATGGAATTATTACTTCATGCATTTTAATAATTGAATCCTCTGCTTCTATATACTGTGACATGTCTACCTGTGAAAAAGCATCATTTACTCAATAATCCCTCAAGCATGTCACACCCTGACTAAATAACCTAACCTACGATCTCCTCCTCACCTATGAGATGTTCTAACATGTTGGAGTTACTTAGTCTGCACAGTGACTGATAGAAAGTATTGCTTCCTCCTCCTAAGTCCATTGACCTTCTTGTATATATGAATGTTGTATAAAGTATTCAAGACACCATCATTATCAGATGGATGTACACAGACACACACACACCCTCATAGAAAAAAAGAACAACAGCCATCCCGTTATTTCCAGTTAAGCTCATGACACAGAGCAGCCAGGGGGAAGCTGTTTCCCGTCTTCTGTAACGGTAAGTCAACTCTGTGCAGCTGGAATCGCCCAAGATGTCCTCTAGCTCTCCTGCACTCCTCTCTTCAGACTCCACTCCTCTATTTGTTTTTACAGCTGTACGGCTACGAGGCGGCTCATCCCTCCACACGGCCATCAGTCAACGCCCTGCAGCAGTGGACGGCTTTCAGGGGATCCAGTTACAGTCCGTAATGGCCTAATGGCTGACGCAGTTAGAGAGTTCGCTGGCACACACACACACACACACACACACACACACACACACACACACACACACACACACACACACACACACACACACACACACACACACACACACACACACACACACACACACACACACACACACACACACACGTTCTACTATTGTGGAAACACACCTACAGTGCAAGCAGCAGATACACAATGACATGGGCAGGGTCAAAGACACACATACACGCGTGACTGCAAACTATTAAGTGGGGCCTGGATATAATACATGACAACGTAACCACACGCAGAGAAACACACACACGGGAGACGTTAAATGAACCTTTTGACGCAAACAATATGCACACACACACACTAAGGCAGTGTGCACTGGATGACTGGCCGGCTGCACCCTTGTCCATTAGGCAGATGGATGGCATGCCAGAGGAAATGTAGAGTGAGGTGAGAGCCATTAAGGGTGTGATTTTTATTTTTTCAATATTTTAGTGAGAACTTGTTTTCAATTGTTTTCATGGCACGTTTTTTTTTTCCTCCGAATATTAACAATAACTGGTTTTACGAATCAACGCAATAAATAGTGAATAGGTGCAGACCTCCACTCACGGCAAAGGATCGGGAACCAAAAGGTCCATCACAGCAACAGCGATCAAGCATCACGAGCGATGAGGAGGAATGATGAGGTGTGACTGTGTGCAGAAAATCAGTGATGCAGACCAGATAGATTTGTCTTAATGAGGAAGAGTGAGCTGAGGCTGCCACACTGACTGTGTGAACTTATGTTCTACTGCCAGATTTGAGTAGAGGCAAAAAATAGACAAAAAACAGGAAACCGGAAACAACTGCAACAGGAAAATTCTAACGTCTAAAGCCAGAAAAAAAGCCAACAGGTGCAGAGCAGCTAACTACTTAGTGCGAGTGTGTGAACGTACGTTTCCGTTGTCTGAATATCGAATGGGCGGCTGGGTGAGTGGGAGTGGTCAACACATGCTCTGGAACCCCACTGGTTTGCCTCAAGCATCACGTTTGAAGAAGAAAAAAAAAATAGATAATGCGTTTGCTTTTATTTAGCTGACAGAGCGCCAATGCCTGGGAGGAATAAAAGAGAGAGAGATAGGCAGGAAGCTTAGACGAGACAGGAGACAAGGGGCGAGGGAGGACAGAGATACAGACATGACCGACAGAACAAAACCCAGACGCAGATGGAGGAAAATAATGACTGGATTTTTGTATCGGAGAGGACGGGAGGAGGGAGGCGAACAAAGGGAAGGAAGGAGAGAGAAAGAGACGTTTTACCTCTACATCCTTATTTCTCTTCATCCCCCTCATCTACACTATGCACCACCCCCTCCCTCTTTATTCTACCCTCCATCACACCATGCATGACACCACATTCTGGCTAATTTAAAGCGAGTTGTGGGCCTCCTGATTAGTCTGCTGTCCATCACTGGTAATTAGTTCCGTAGGAAGGTACTGGCAGATGGAGAGAGCAGTCACTCTCACACGGTGTGGTGTGCTTCACTCCCCCGTCTCTGCCCTGTTTCTCACCTTTCACCATCTCCCCTTTACAAATGTCACAGATCTCATGTAAGAACGGGGGCCGTGCGTAGTCATCAGCACCAAAACCGCCTCGCGGAATCAATCTGCAAGCAAAATCTGATGTAACAGCGCAGACGTCATATTTCCCGGACAGTGCAGCCGGTGTCTCCTGGTCTACTAAGAATAGCTGAGCTCCAACCACAAGCCTCTTGCGAATGTTTTCCTCCGTTACTGAGAGGGACAAGGCCTCAGTTCGTCGATGGGGCTGACATGACACAGCATCTACCCCACTTTCAACAGCCACCGCCTGCATTGTCATCTCTGTAGGGGCCCATGGAGCAGGTTTTGTTTACATAAAAGACCTCTCATATTTTTGGTAATAGTTCCGATTTGCTGTTTTGGTTTTTGTACTTCGATCTCACCTCATTACTTCTTTCACAATCACCTTGTATTAATCATCCACCACCTCTATTCCTCACTTTGACACAAACATGTAACTCACATTTGTATCAGACATTGTTTGCTGTATGGGATATTTTAGCGTATCTAACAACCTGTTCCTGGATCCGCAACTTTAACAAACAAATTTAAATGAATGAAAACTATAATATTTCTGCCTTTGCACGTTCTTCTCTTGTCTAGTTGTGTCTCAAACACCGAGATGTTGCGGCTTTTCATCTTGAATCCTTATTTCATTTCAATAATTGTTGTCAGGATTTAGTTTTTACCCAGAGGTGATTATAGGAAGCAGTCGTTCTCATAATGCAGCAGTGTTTTATCATTAAAAATGTGACATACGGAATATAAAGTAGACGCTTTTCCTAAAAGGAAACATACTTAAAACAAGTGGTGCAAATGATCTCTTTGATTACTTGTCAGTGTAGCAGGAGACTAATGCGGCTCCATATGGTGTCAAAAACCTGCTCATAATTACTCTTATCGCTCTTGTTTGATTATGTGGGTTTCAACAGGCCCCTCTGGAGTACAGCTGAAAAGGTAGAGTGCCGAGATCAGCGTCACAAATGAGTCATAGCCATGTTTATTGAGCATAACTACATAATGAAAATGTATGTATAAAGGCTGAGACGTGTTTGTGTGGGTTTTTGAGTTTGGTAAAAAACCTGAATGGCATTTTTACCACTTGGGAAATATGGGGAATGTGATTTTTTGCTTTGTTGCCAAGAGTTAGAGGAGAATATGTACATCTGTTCGGGAAAAAGGTTTACAACGAACAACCGGTTAGCTTAGCACATGCTGCGATCATGTCATTTAATTCAGACGGTGACGAAGCAGTCAAATAAAAACACGTCAGCCATCTTTGTTTTGGGTGACTGTTTTGCCGCTGTCAGAAATTCCCAATATCTCCCACTTGGTTAAAACAAGAGCAAACAAACCAGCAGAAAAATGGCCACTATTATAAAACATCACCAACAAGCTAGCTTCTGTCAAAGCTCTATGTCTATCAGAGCCGTGCTAGATGTTTCACGTTGTGCTCATTCTTTATCCTCAACTAAGCTAACCGGCTGCTCGACAGACATGAGAGCGGCATCGTTCATGGAAAGCGAACAAACATCTTTCTTAAAATGGTATGTTTGCATGTGTGGAGGTTTAAACCTTGAACCACAGTATGGGAAATGTGTCCAGTAACATGTCTCCATTGATTTTGTTTTTACTTCAGTTGTCTTTTAGCACAAATCCTCATCAACGTGCTTCACTGTCTTCTACTTTGCTCCATCAAACACCCTCCCACATTGCACCCACCCCCTAAAATAGTCGCTGACTCAAGATTAATGGTAATCTATTTAAATATTTATACGAGTGAGGTGAGGAAGCTATCTTCTCCATTACTTCACCATAGATGAAACCACTTAAATGCTCTCCATTGCACATTTCAGTTTCCAGAACTCGAGCCCGGCAAAAATCGGATGTGTGTACTGGAACCCCGAGGTACTCCGGGTCGGACTCGGAGTTTCGAGAGTCAAAATGTTAGCTGTGAAAAACGTCTACGACCAGAAAAGTCATTATGTTTGTTGTTATAATCTTCACTTTGTTTGCTAAAGGAGACACTATCTTGAAGACAAAATTGGATCAATTAATCTATATCCATGTTTTTGTGTCGCGGTAGGAAGAGAATTATGACGTTGATGACGGAGATAATCTACAGTATTGATCGGGGCAATGAACTCTGATTGCATGAATTGGACAGAGGGTGTCGTGTGGGTACAGACTGTGAAGAAGAGCAGAGCTCACTCAGTCTTCATTCAAAGTGTTTTTTAGGTCTTTAAATGTGTGAGGGAAATGTGTGAGGGAAGATTTGGGACTAATCACTTTTACTCTTGTGAGTACAACCATACATTAAAAATAGTGAATAAGTACAATTTAATAAAGGATAAAAGATACTTTCATTTTGGAAAGGTCAACACAGGACTACTGCCAAATGGTTTGGCTCAGTGTCTTATGGAGTAGTAAGGATTTTTTACGAAGTCCTTGAAGTAAATTAACGGCTAAATGATGAGCTTCTATAACATCCTAAAAAGATACAACAACGTGTTGGCAAGCTGCTTTGTTCTAATATTAATCAGAGCGTACTCCCACACTGTATTTACACATCCAGCAGACACATAGCAGCATTACCATTAATATGGAGTCACCTGATGGATGTACTGTAACTCAAATATTTTGCTTTAGCCGTTTTCTGTCCCTGACAACATCTGAGGGAAATATGTGAGTTGTTGAATCCTTCACAATGTTTAGTGTCTATGGCTGCCTGCGTGGCGTTTGGGAAGGAAAGGTAGTATATGGTAGTTTAGGATGTAACTGCCTGCTACGTTCAAAGGCTACACTAAAGACAGTTAAGTTATGTTTATTCACAACATAAATTACAAGAGACAAACAACAAATAGGCTCACAATTGTAAGGCTCAGGTATAACAAGATGCATCCATAAAACACAATGCATAGTTGGCCTTATCAGAACATCAGATGTGTGTGCAGCGATGGAGGGACTGTAAATCAATATATGAAACAAACAAACAAGCAAATATTAAACGAATAATAACTTTTGCATAACTGTAGTGGATCGCTATCGACACAAAATGATTAGTTGCAGATTTGGGGGAAATTTGGTTTGAAGCTTCATTTGGATGGAAAGTGACGGACATTTTACAAGCTCTTTGAAGCTGCAGGTTTCTGTGGGTTTATCCACACAAACCCTTTCGTATTCTAAATAAACAGTTAGAAAACAACATCTTTACATTTGAACACTTTAAAAGGTTGGTTTTCTTTGACAGCACTGGGGAGTGCTGGTAAACTGTCTCCACTGAGAATTATTCTCACTGCTGTATCAGCAAATCCTGCTCAACGCAACCTTTGCATTGCACTGACACCACAAACAGTCTGTAACAAGGACGAGTTTTCAATGTCAGCCCCCGGCAGTGCATGTCGTGGAGCAGTGCATGTCGTGGAGCAGTGCATGTCATAGAGCAGTGCATGTCGTGGAGCAGTGCATGTCGTGGAGCAGTGCATGTCGTGGAGCAGTGCATGTCATAGAGCAGTGCATGTCGTGGAGCAGTGCATGTCGTGGAGCAGTGCATGTCGTGGAGCAGTGCATGTCATGGAGCAGTGCCTGTCGTGGAGCAGTGCATGTCATGGAGCAGTGCATGTCATAGAGCAGTGCCTGTCGTGGAGCAGTACATGTCATGGAGCAGTGCATGTCGTGGAGCAGTGCATGTTGTGGAGCAGTGCATGTCATGGAGCAGTGCATGTCGTGGAGCATTCCATATCATACAGCAGTGCATGTCATGGAGCAGTGCATGTCATGCAGCAGTGCATGTCATGGAGCAGTGCATGTCATGCAGCAGTGCATGTCATGCGGTGGGGAAAACTTAGATAGTGACCGACACAGGCTTTTTTATCAACACGGAGCTCTTGGGATAAATACAGAGAGCCAGACGGGCGCAGGGTGTTAGACATGCACAAATAGCAAACTCTAATTAGTTGCGGCTTACAGAGGATGCATATTCTGTATTTGTCTCCTTCTCTCTAGCTCTCTCTCTCTCGCTCTGTCAGACGGTGTCAGGAAAGGGCATCTGTTTCAGTTTCCTCTCAGCTGATGCCGTGACTTTCAACTACGGACTAAAAAAAGCTTTGATAGACATTTTGAATCTATTCATTACTTCACACAACTGTCAGTCCATATCAGAAAACGATTGCAGTCGAAAAATCTAGATCACACACGTGCATGTTAAACACATACAACAAACACATTTTCTGAGTTTTCCCATCTCTGTTGTACATCTGAGTAATTCAAATATTCATTCCCGTTCCAAGCCAGTTAACTATGTTTATTTTCAGGCTACACAATGTGGTTCAACCAGACACTTTGATCATTATTGGCACGAGAGGCACTAATTACAGCAAACGTGCCTTTAAGACTTTCCATTATACAGCCACGTAACAGCAGTGGGAGACATCTGATATTTATGGTGCACATAGGTAAAATCCCAATGAACCTTTTCATTTAAAACATCTCAACAACGTTTGGCCTGGAGTTGGCAGGAATTTCGATTACAAATACTCCTGTTCTCCAACAGAACAAATTATCACGTGACACTATTAAGTAGTCAACATATTATATAGCATAATGTTTGCTGAGAGCAGTGATTTGTCTGGCGGGAATTGCATGTATTATATATTGTTCATTCTGTACACATGGTATCCATTGTAGTCTGTCCATCCCGGGAGTGGGATCCCTCCTCTGACGTTCTCCCTAAGGTTTCTTCCCTTTTTTCCCTCTTGGAAGGGTTTTTTCATTTTTTGGGGAGTTTTTCCTGTGCCGATGGTGGGTTTCGGGACAGAGGATGTTGTATGTGTACAGACTGTAAAGCCCTCTGAGGCAAATTTGTAATTTGCGATTATGGGCTTTACAAAATAAAATGAATTGAATTGATCAGCAAATGTTGCTAACACCCCAGATTAACCTGTGAACATAACATTACCTTTGCTGCCTTTAGCATGTTTTTGATGTATTTAATGGAAAATGTAAGCCTTCAACAGTACCAACTTTATAAGTACTCGGAGAGCTCCAATTAAAAAAAAAAAACCTATCAAAAATATTTGCTCGTGGCCCCTGAGTCCTTTTTTTCTGCCTCTCTCCCTCCAAGTGCTCGCCTGGCCGTCTTTCGCACTTTGCTCCTGACAGATGACTGAATCTTATTTACTCTTGTGACAGGAGTCATGTGGGCTTGTCATGGCTCGGGTATAAATCAGTTTGGTTTGGATTGGATTTCTCACCGTAAAAACAAATTATACGAATAGACTCAGATGTCAGAGAGGCAAGCATTTTCCTCCCTACTTGTCCATCTCCTTTACCAACCCCCACCCACCCTCATCTGTCTATAATCCCTTCATATTTAAGAGTTATGTCCCTTTTCTCCCTCCCTCCCTCCCCCATTTCAGCCTCTGTTTCTTCCCCACCCCACCCCTTCTCCCATTCTCCATATGTCTCTTATTCAGCTGTGATGTAATTGGTAGGGCTGGCTCGGAGAGAACCGTACCGTGGGAGCGGTACAGTAGAGGGAGTGCCAGTCGTTCCCAAGCAGCGAAGCCGTGCCATCTGCAGCCCTGGCACGCAACGGACATCGTTCGGTTCCTCACCAATGACAGACGTGCGCGCACGAGGGAGGAAAAAAAACCTCAAACAAATCCTCCCGTCCATTTACCCTCCTCACCCTCACGTGACATTTCTTTACTCCCGCGAGCACATTGCACACAGCGCGTTTCTTCCCTCCAAAGCACCAGGCATGTCCTTTGTGTCTACAGAATAATAATTCAAATCCAGCTTTCTCCTCATCTCAACCCCTCTGTCTCACATTTCCTCCCCTCATCTTATTTCGTCCTCCCTTTCATATGCTGCCTTTATCTCAAAACTCCGCGTCCCCGGTGACGGAGCTGGTAGGAGATGAAAGGGAGGAGTTTTCTATTCTGTTCTTCTTTTGTAGACAAGCCTTGAATGTTCACCAGCAGTTGGTTGAGAAACCAACCCGTCTGAGGGGTTACGCATCACTGACTTAAAAATGAATACAACCCCCAACCGACACAGATGTGGATGCTACTAACGGACTCATTAAAACTTGGTATGGGCCTGTAATTGCATGTCATGGTTCAGAAGTTCATTGGCGGCCCAGGGGCTGTGAATACGGCTGTTATTGTGACGGAAGACACAATAACAGCCGGTGCTAACAAGGGATAAGTTACTCATTCAAACCAGAATTTGATTAAATTCCAACTATTAAACAGTTTGTCATTATTCAAGATGCTTTAAAAAAAAACGGATAAAAGAATAAGAGGCAAATTATAAACTACAGCTGAAACGCTATGCAAACAAATATCTGGGGAATAGATATATTTCTTATCAAAAGTGAAATTCTTATTCAGGTTAACTTCGCGTAGCTGCCTCTGCATGTTAATACAAAAAGAGTATTATTAGCTGTGTTTCCTTCCACACTTCTTTCACTGCAGAAAAATAATTACTTGTGTTTTGGTTTTTAATGGTCTAACAATCCTTTTAAAGAAATGCGATGAGTGGGTGAAACCTGCTGGATCATCATCAATGCAAGCAGGGCGACGGTGAGCTGCAGCGGTGGAAGAAGAATTTAGCCGATGTTACAAAAACAATTTCACTCATTCCTTCCTGCATGTGTCTCTCCTAAGGCCGTGACATATGACTCATTCACCGATCGAGCCAGTCCGGAGGAACAAAGGCGATTCCAGGCAGAGATCAGAGCGATCATGAGGTAATGAAAAGTCAGAGTGGCCACCTCTTTCACAACAGGATCACTTCGAGCTGCTTTCCGTTTCATTCTCCTCACACTTTGTGATGCACACCGCTTGGTACAAGTCCGTCAGTGTGTGTAAAGAGACAAGCTGCCGTTGAAAGTGCTGCTTCATGATCAATATCAAGAAAAAGAGCCAACAAACTGTGATCATATCAACTATTTCTGTATGTGTGTGTGTGTGTGGTGGGTGGATAGATGGTTGGACGGATGGATGGGTGGATGGATGGGGGGATGGATGGACGGATGGATGGATGGATGGATGGATGATGGATGGGTGGATGGATGGGGGGATGGATGGATGGATGGATGGATGGATGGGGGGATGGGTGGATGGATGGATTGATGGATGGGGGGATGGATGGATGGGGGGATGGATGGATGATGGATGGATGGATGGGTGGGTGGGTGGATGGGTGGATGGATGGATGGATGGATGGGTGGATGGGTGAATGGATGGATGGATGGGTGGATGGATGATGGATGGATGGATAGATGGATGGGTGGATGGGTGGATGGATGATGGATGGATGGATGGGTGGATGGATTGATGGGTGGCTGAGGCGGGCTGAGAGGCAGTGTGCTGCTGGCCAACATGTTGCACCACTGTGAACTGCAACAGACTCAGTGGTGGTGTAACCCATTTAGATACGGCCCTACAGGGACACACGGGCTCGGGGTGTCTACTTAACAAGGCCAGCAAATAGGACATCCATCACCCATCGGCTGCGTGTTTGACAGAACCATGGAACAGTAATGTCTGTGCTTATTCTGCCGCTTTTCTTCTCTCTGCACCATGTGTGTTTTCTTTAATGCCAGTTTATTTCCTTTCATAATCTCCTTGTTTAATCCTTATTTTAAAACATTTGTGACTTGTCGCAATGTGACTCGTTAACACAGCTCTAAATTAAATGTTTATTTAAATGTAATGGAAAAGAGGTTTAAAGTTGCGTAAAATGGAAATACTCAGGTGAGGTACAAGCAACTTAACTAATTAAAACAGGAAAAGCTTTCACGTTCAAGTCCAGTAGAAAACACACACACACACACACACACACACACACACACACACACACACACACACACACACACACACACACACACACACACACACACACACACACACACACACACACACACACACACACACACACACCAATAACAAACGCACACCAACACACTCCACTTAAACAAGATCTGCAATGGTAGCAATTAACGGAAGGTAAAGCTCCACTGAAAGCAACTTCCCCATATTTTATATTTACATAGAGAAGTAACCCAATGTTAGTGAGAGGTTCTTTAAATATGTCCATGCTCAGACACCAATGGGATCAGTGGGAGACAGAAAATACTGAAAAATGGACAGACTTGTTTATTTTTAGTTTTTGCATGAGATGTGTGGCATTTAACAATGAAGACAGCCACAAGAATAAGGCCATAATATGACAGAAATATATGGTTAATAAGGGGGTTGTTTGTATCATAATAAGTGGCAGGTCATTTAAATGGACATCAACAGAAATGTGAATAGAAATATTCTATAAACCACTTAAAGTAAACAACAGATGAACAACAATCAACAGTTGTACACATTATTGTGGTAAACCCAGTCATTTATAACAAAGCAACGTTGAAAAGAGGTTTATGTGAACACTCCGGTTTGAAGCAGCAGTGAGGGAGGGGTAAGGGCAATATTAATACAACAAGAGGGAGAAGGCCCGGCGATGGTTGCCATGGTGAATATGGTCCCCTGTCGAGCGCTTGCAGCCCCTTCCTCCCCCATCTCTGTTGTACATCTCTCTACTATATCCCTCCTGTACCACTCTTACCGACTTCCTCATGCTTTCCACTACTGCTTCTTTCTCCCATTTCCTCCTCCCAATCCTTCCGATTCCTTCCTTATTTAACTCTCACTTCCTCCTCGTCCTCTCCTCTTCCCCTCCCCCGTCCTTTCCTTCACGCTACAGTGGCTTACAGGCTCCACACTGCGCCCTGGACGCGACACACAAGTCAACCTTCGATGCACAATGGACGGCTGACTGGGCAACACCTGGACACAAGCGACGAGACACAACATCCCCGACATGGTGCCAGTGATATAAAACCATCATCACACCACTGAAAGACAACGTCCCCCATGATCTGCTGCTCATTATGCATGCTGTGCACATACTGGATTCATAATGGCATGTTTACACCAAAGCTACTGGCAACGTACTCATAAATCTGTATGTTTTATTGAGTGATTGTAACCATATAGGAGTACTTCTTCATATAGTAAATCCTGATGCACTATTTTGGATGGTTAACGTTGCAAAATAGATGGCGTATTTCTTCCTGAACGTTTCCCATTACCAAGCAGTCTGCGCTGATGAAAGGTATGGATCAATGATTGATTGATAGGTTCTCTTCAAACTCATTGACGGCAAATATGAATATAATACAAAATATCAGTTGGATGAATACTGATTCAGTCTGCAAAAAATGTTGTATATTTCCCATTATATCAAGTTTAGAATAGAGCTTAAACAATTTGTTGATTAAAAGATGAATCAGCTGAAAGTTATTCGCAACCTATTATTTTTCCTCACAGCTCCAGTTTCTTCCGTGGGAGGATTTGCAGTCTTTAAATATCATTCTAAACTGAACATGTTGTTCTCTGTTTTCCCATTAAAACAAGATATTAATACAGATACAGATTGTAAAGTCCCAAACGCACATTTGTGATTTCTGATATTGGGCTAAAATTACAATTATTTGATTGAAGTCATCTTTGTTCCAATTGATGATTCCCAGATGCTTTACCGATAATACTGTAATATATGAAACATGCTGAAAAGAGCAAATGTTTTTTTACTTCTTTTAACACACCCATTTAGCCTAAATAGGCGATATTGTGCAGGAGCGAACCCTGTAATGTCACTGCGAAGTGCTGCCTTCAGAATCCATACATCACCGATTGGATGTTTGGAAGATGTTGACTTTTAAACAACAGAACAAAGTTTTCCAATATTGAAAATACGCAGGTCTCCTGTGGAGCTTTGGAACGTGTGACTTTATTTATTGTCTTTCCATTTTTCTCACAGTTAATTTTCAATTGGCATAAAGGGCCTTAATAAAGCATTATTATTTGGTGCGCACATCCAATTCTCCATTTAGTCAGCACCAAGACACATTATGATCATATTCATGTAAGCTAAGTTATTCCATCTGGCACTGCGAGAACCCGCGACCTGCAGAAACCAGCGGCTTGTGTGGACCCGGTGAACCGGAACGCGCGATGCGTTGGTGAGGGTGTTTTTATGGGGGTGGGTAGGTGGTGCACCAGGTGCCGCTCACCTGTCAGGCTGTCGTAGCACTCGATCTCGGTTCTCTCCACGGCTCTCCGCTGGTCCTCGGTCATCTTGGTCCCGGCTTGGCTCAGCAGGTTGACCTCGGAGCCCGCCGTCCCGTCGATGACGTGCACCCCCTTGAGTTGCAGCAGCGCCCGGTGGTACTTGCCGATCGCCTCCCGAAATTTCTTCTCCTTGTAGCAGCGGTGACCCTCCACCTTGAAGTCGATGGCTTTCTGAATCTTCGCCTCCATGTCCATTTCAGCCGAGCCGGCTCGAAAGACGCCGCCGCCTCCTCCTCCTCCTCCTCCTCCGTCTCCTCCGGGCGCCGCTGCCAGGCTCCGGCCGCCGGTTTCCGGGTAGCTCTTCAGGCTCTTTATCGGGTGTTGTTTGGCTTCCATGTCTTTCAGCGAAAGCGCCGGGAACGGGCCATGGTGCTCGGACACGAAGGTGCGTTTCGTCGGGGAGGACCGGAGCAGCGTGCTGTGCATAAAGGATGCGGAGCGGCGAAACGCGGCGGCAGCTTTTGTCAGATTGTGCCTGAAAGAAAAGCCGTAATATAAAATAAGTTCAGTGTTTCTTTTGAGCGTTTAAAGCGAGACGAATCGGGCTAAAACAGCTGGCAGGAACATCCTGACATCTCGCAGCAGTGTTTTCAACCGTCGAAAAAAAGAAAGAAACCGGATTCCCCGTTGTGGTCCGGATGGATGCTCGGGTGGATTTCTATGGTAGCGACCTGAGAGGCACGCGCAGCTTCAGCACCACAAACAGCGCACACACGACAACCCGTGCCGAAGAGCATTCTGGGTAAAGAAAGAAGAAAAAAAAAGTAGTCGTGAGGCGTTGCTGCATTCCAGATTTAACGAGGAAAAACCGGAGGAAACGTGTGTGAGTCCATCGATTAGCCTATTTGTAAATATATGCACTTTAAACTGGGAACAGTGGGAAGAATACAATGATACATATATATATGTGTCCATAGAAAACACGGTGCTTATTTTAATAATAATTGGACCATTAATCTAAGGATGCGCATTATTGAAAACCTCCACGCCGACACGCCGTTTGCTATAATTAAATGATTCATTAAAAGTGTTTGTGGCCAGATATCGCACATTACGTCACTCCTATTGTTTGAAAGAGGCCAGCCTTTTTTTGCAAAATAATAAAAACAGGTATTTTGATAGAGATGAATTCAGCCTTACGTCAATTTATATCCTTCCTGTAAAAATCACATTTTGGGTAAACGGGGGCACCTGATGTTTTCTGATAAAGGTTTTCAAGGAGATGCAGACGGACAGCACGACGCCGCGGAGACCGGAGGAGGAAGAGAGCGACCTCTAGGGGACAAATGTCCTCACTACACTCAGTTCTGATCCGATGTGAGGCGAACCTGCAGCATGTGATCTCTACAAATTAAACGTGCACTTTTGCTCAATTGCTTAAACCTAGCGAGGTTATCTTATTTCTCCAAATTGTAGAACATACCTCTCTCAGGTGTGACTTAGCCAGGAAATCCACATAAGGCGTTAACTCAGTCCAGGAGCAGGCGTCAGTGAGTCACGTAAACATCTGTAGTTCAGCTCCTCTGGGGTCATTTCAACAAGCAAACTGATTATTTATCAATGTTAATGTATAGGACTACAGCAACTAACTGACTTCTCTCAATGTTACAATGAGTGACGGGAGCTGCGTTCATATCCAGGTGAACGCTGGTGTAATGTTGGCATGTAGGTTTTTCCTGCATTAAAGATCTTATTTTAAAAATGGTAATAATGGTCACTGCAGGGAAACCTCTAAATGAATATTCAGCGATGCTTAACCAGCCGTTCACACTAAACAATACCATCACTCGGCCGAAACACAGGTACATTCTCAAGTGGCATTTTAGACATTTTGTACAACTCCTAGCTGCAGGGGGGGGGGGGGGGTAACGGAGGCATCTATGATGAAACATCATTAACATATCACTCACAGTTGGGCCAAAATGATGTAACAGCAACCTCAGTGGGAGAGGAGTGGAAGTTCAATGAGATTATTGATGAATGATCATCTTAATGTCCACAGTAGGATAAAAAAGTGTATCGACATGGTGTTGAGCGAGTAACAAATAAAGAGGGAAGCACTTTGGACTCTTCTCTTTTTATTATTCTCCAAGTATATTTTCCTCAAAATCAGAATCACTTTTCTTCAATACCCTTTAAAAAAACCATGAGGTCTTTGAACCTGGCTTGTTCTTTGAAACTATAAAAATTCCATAATGTGATTTTAAACATTTCAAATATTTACAGTGTAACAAAGTTCTGGTGTGAAGAAAGAGCAAAAGAGGACACAGGTGACCATGAGCCATACTGGGTGACTGAACTTCCTACTCTAGACCTGCAGCGGCCCCATGAAACCAGACATGATTGTATCTCGGAGTTTCTTTACAAGCATACATGAGACATGAGTGTCCACATAGAAAAATATGCAGCTTGAGGGATTCTGTGCCGTGTAAAATCAGGTCCAACAATGCTATACATTGCATTTCAAAATAAACAATGTTCCACTGGCAGGTGTTTGTAGAAAACGTTCAGTACAATGGTAGAGAGGTAGACATGAGCCTATGTAGTTCCCAGGTGAGAGGTGGTTATCTGTGGGGGGGGGGGATGAGGTGCAGTGCTCCTTGTTAAGCGGGAGTGAGTCCTTGGCGGAAGTTAAGAACTTCTCTCATTGACACCTTTTCTACTTTCCCGAACACGGTAGACAAGGTTATTTTGAGCTGTTGAAGGTAGTAGTAGACCAGTCTCCCCTCTGACGGTTGTCGTGTGTGTTAATTTGAAGAATAAACTTCACGGGTCAGATGTGTGTACCTTAATTACGGAGAGACAATTCCTTTTCAGGCCGATATCAACATAATGACCAACGAGTCATGTTGGGGAAACATGTATTTACCTCTTCCCATTCGGCGGGACTCTGAGAAAAAGGGAAGTTTAGGAAGCAGCACCCTTACATGAGGAGTTGACAGGTAAAATTATGGCAGCTCGGTTGACGTCATGCTCATGCCATAAGCGTGCAAACAGTTACCTACGTATTTTTTTAAACCATAAATGGCAGATATGACTGAGAACTTTGAGTCCTCCAATTAAAAACAAACACTAAACAAAGTTGGTTTTGCTGTGGCAGCATGGTTGAAATATAATAATTTAAAAAAAGGTATATTCATCTAAGAGTAACCCAAAGCCAAAAAGCAGCATTAAAACTGACCATCCACATGATAAAGTCTCGCTTGTCGCCAGCGCAGAAGAGGGAGTGATACAAATTCTATACAGTTCAGAAAGAGTCTAAATCATTTTGTGGGGATTCAGGCGTTAGTTTTTCTTGTTGCCCAGCCTCTTAAAAACACTGACAGCTCCGATGTCCATCTGGGCACCCAGAGACTCTCCTGCGCCTCCGTCTGCCCCTCCCCCAGCCCCGGTGCTGCTGCTGACCTTGGAGCTTGCTAAGGTGAGTCTCTCTTGGGCTTTGGGCCTGGTGCTGGTCACCCGGTTGTCCTGCGTGTCAGCAGGTGCGGGTGACACAGCGCTGGGGTGTGTGGCGGCTAGCTTGCCCAGTCTTTTAAGCACACTGACCTTGGCACTGGGGAGGCCGTTAGGGGAAGAGGAGGAGGGGGAGGATGTGGGAGTGTCAGAGGGAGGTAGTTTGAATTTGCCTCCCAGGCGCCGCAGGGTGGTTGGCGGCGGTTTGGTGGCGGGCTCTTTCTTCTGGAAGGACGGGGCACCCTTGAGGACGCCGGCATACTGGAGGACGGAGCCTTCTCCGTCGCTGTCGTCCTCCTCGTCGTCTACGTCGATGCATGTGGACATTTTGTCTGGCTGCGGCTGGTCTTCCTCTTCGTCCCCTCTGCCAAGACGACTGAACACACCGGTGGGCTGCCAGACGGGAGAATTACGAGCACCGAGTTTATCTCCACGTCTACAGTCCAATACAATACAAAGTGAGCGATCACCTTGTACGGACGAGCCTCACCTTGTTATTGCTTGTTGTTGTGTCGGCCTTCGATTCAGCTCCAAGTCTTGCAAACACGGAGGTGCGTTTTAATCCTTTTCAAAGGGAGCAGAGCAGAAATTATTGTGACCGCTCAACTGTGATCATGTTTGATAATTGTTAAATCAAAAACGCTGTGACTTTTGCAGTCCCATGGGATCTTTTTTTAAACTAAATTAGGGCATTTATATTTAGGTTTTTTGAATTCTATTGCACACACGCCAGAAAACAGGATTAATAAACAGTAGAAAACAGCATGAAGGACAGAAATGTGATGGTTGTTTCCTTTTTTATATCGGTCAGTCAGTCTCTCCTCAAACTCTGTGCCAACAATCTTAGAACGTTGTTGATTACGGAATGAACATCAGAGAAGACGACCACAATCAGTGCGTCCGCCCGGCTACCGTGTTCCCATCACTCCTCCTGCTGCTGGCAAATGGAGCCGACGCTGATGGATACCCATGACTACTGCAGAGTAGTGCAGAGAGTTTTGTTTTACAGCTTTTGGAATCTAAAGCCATGGTTTAAAAATCAACTATTCATTGCACACTTTGTCAGTGTATTACATCTATGAATACACTACAATTGGAAATCTAGCTTTTGCTTAGAAAGCTCTGACCAGAAGAACTTTAACGCTGGATAAATAAGACGGCTGTACGAATTCTGTTTTGATGATTACCTTGGAAAAAAAAAAAGAATAAACCAGCTAAACTAGGGGCACAGTTTCTTTCATGACATAAATATTCATAACATTAAGCAGTTGACGGCATCACAGCTCGTTTCACAGACGAAAAAAAAAAAAAAAGGACCAGTCAAAGATTTTTGTTTTGGGTGAAATGCAGGAGATGTGAGTCAAAGGAGAAAAGAAGCAGTTTGAAAGGAGGAATAATACTGTGCAGTGGAAAGTATGAGTAAAGACTAGTGATTAAATGGGGAATGAGGAGATGAATGAAGGTCAAACCGGAAAACCATCAGCCCAGAGTAACCCAACTCAGTTTTAGTATGAAGGAAGTCCATGAAAACTTTTAGTATTGATTAGCTGTGGTAAGAAACAGCATTATTGGGGCGAGTTGTCGGCGAGGCCACTGGGTCAGGCCTACCTTTCTTGGCCTGCTGGGCCAGGATGCGGCGTGTACGAGGCGTGGAGCCTTTGGGCATGTTGATGATGTACTTGCCTTCCATCTCAGCTGTCACTCGTCGGTGCTTCGCTGCTGGCAAACTGTTCCCCTCTTCAGCTGGCTGACTTATAACTGACAGACCAAGCGGTGGGTACACGAGGACAAGGAAAGGTGAAAATAAGATAGGACTCGTGGCTCCAGACGGTGGGGGAAAAAAGGGATGGATGGGGTGAAAGACACTTTACATGAAAGTCTACCTGCTTTGCTGCTCTTGTTTGCTTGCATGTTGGACACTGTGACCGAGAGGCGGTTGTCTGGACGACGGGCTGGAGTTGTCGGCGGGGAGTCGTGGCTCAAAGCGTTGGCAATCATACGAGTGGCCGCTGAGAAAAAGCAGAATATTGAGTAAGTAATTGTGACGTACTTGCTTCCTATTTTGTCTCCAACGTGAGATCAGAAGACAGTTAAGTCCTCAACATAAAAACAGGGTGACACTTCCATTTGGGAGAAACCCAGCTGACGGGATAACTTCCTATCAGACTTCAAACATGTCAGTTTTATTCATTTAATAAGTGCAGGCCCAGTGTATTAATGTACAACTGTTGATTCATGTTGTTTGGTAAAGGGCTGATTTATTGTGACATGGTACACATAAGTAATGGCATACACTGGTTGGAATTAGAAGAAACGTGATTAGAAACAAATTATTAAAATGGGTTAAATGACTTCACAATCTGTTATGAACCGTAACTCAAGTTTGACAAAAATAAATTAAGACAACAAACAATTAAGGATCAGTTCTCGTCAATGCAAACAATCAAGAGATATTTACGAGTATTGGCGGTTCTTCGGAGCTCAGCTTTCACACTGGTCTGCCCTGAGGAGATGGCTTCGGTGGCCATTTTGCACATGTCCTGAAGAGGGGTTACACATTACAGAGATTATATAAACGGTCTACTGCAGTGGCTTCGACATCCATTCTCCATGACTGCAGTCACAATTATACTGTGTATATTCCAGAGGCATTGTTTGGAAATGCAAGGAGAAAAGAAACACCATATTTTCAACATTTTCATCCTTCAGAATGTGAAACTGTTAAGTTTCATCTCACCTGCCTGTAGACCTGCTTAGCATGTTTAAGAATGGAAATGATGTCTCCAATGACTGTAATGCCGAGGTCCATCATGATGTCTTTGCTGAGGTCCATCAGCATGTTCTTGTGAATTCTGCAGTGACACGAATGATCAGACAATACTGTAGGTACTTTGGTTCACTTGTTCTGGATAAAAGAAAAAATAGATTGGCGCTCATTAATTCAAAGCCATCTAGAGCAAACGCACACACTCGATTATCACCAGAAAAAAAAACGCAAAAAAAACTGCTCTCCTTTGGAGCATGACAATTTATTGCTTCTCGGCCCAGTTAGGCTCTGATGTGATTGTGCAAAGGAAACTCATGATCCAGCACAACAGTGTGGCTCTAGTTTATTACTCAAAACCCGATGAAGGAGCAGTATTTGGTTACCTGTTGTCCACAAAGGAGACTGCATAAGTGACTGCGAGGCCAGCTGGGATCCCAGCATCTTTAAAAAACTGAATCCACTCGGAGGTGGCTTAAGAAAAGGGGGGGAAAAGACCATTAGTAATTGGACAACAAAAATGATTTTGTGAAACACTGTCATAATTTCACTCAGCAACTATCACAATCCCATAACAAAAGGTTACATATTCAGTACTTCTTTAATCAGAGTTTAAAACCACAAAACTAATTCATCATTATATAAAGGAAAATGTACATTTGTGAGAATCTGAAACCAGTATAGGTCGCCGTTGCAGTTATATTTGTGATGAAATATAATTGTATTGTTGGTTCTCAGTGATACTGCGGACAGCAGGGGGGGAAAGGGGCCGATATTAAACGGTAGTAAGCCGGGGCAGAGAGCAGCACAGTGGGCTCTGATGCGGACTAGCCGGGGCTATTTATAACACCAACAATGAAGCGCCCTGTATTTGGAGTGATGGATCCAGATACAGGCTGATGGTTGCTCAACAGCTGCCGGGACAATAGCTCTAACACGCTGAACTACCGACACGCTGTTAAAAACAGAGAGGAAACTGACGCGGTGGATACAAAGAGCCACACAAGACAGAAACACAAAATAACTCATTTATGTTAAAATGTATTGACGTTAGCCTGGGTAGAGCACCGTGAATCGGACCGCGTGAATTTTAAATCAGGATAGCTCACATTAGCACGGGAAAATGACCGAGCTAGCCCAAACCCACACGGAGAACGAAAGAACGGGAGCTCAGCGCACAACTCTCCCTTTGACGCCTGTTAAAAACCACTGAAAGGGAGCTCGCGGGTTTATTCACACAAATCGACTCCGCCAATCTGTGTTAGCATTAGCTTCCTCTAGCGGTAGCTGTGAATTCAAAGGCGCTGCTGCTCATCTCCGCCATCCGCTGCGAACAAAACCGACTGAGAAACCTGCAGACGGCATCCCGAATTAAGGCGACGGACGAGTTTGCCAAACAGTGAAGCTCCGGGAGGTTTGAAATGCTACCAAGCAGTAACGACGGCTTGCCGGGCCTTTCTGCTCTCACCTGTTGTCACGGACGCCATGTTTACACCAAATGTCGAGTGACGTCAGCCACATCCGGAGAGCTCGCGCTGCTCCTGTGACGCCACTTCCGCCCGAAGAAGGGCTCGTGAAGTTTCATATGTGAACGCTAGAGAGTAACATAGAGCGCGTACACAGCACCACGAATACACACTGATGGTTTTCTTACGAATGAGTCCAATTATGCCGTTTATCATTTAATTGTTAGATATTAGGTTTACTGTGGCTAACTACATGCCAATGTATAGGCCTTAACCCGCACTACTAACAGGAACATATTTTACCTTTTTACTCCATTGCATTTATTTGACACAAAGGAACACTGCATTTTGAATGGATCTGCTTATCTGCAGGACTATACTGAGAACTGACCCATTATACCACAAAGTATCTGGGACGTTAAAATGCTCTTATGTGTATTAATTATTGATGAAAGAATAATAAAATAATACTCTAATAATGTAGGCTAACATTGTGAAAAGAGCCGTTTTTACCAAATCCAGGACTTTCACATGTAATGGACTCACAACACTCTGGGAGCAATGGGAGGAAAAAGGTAAACATTCAATGGGAATAGTCTAAACAATGAGAAACCATATGGAAATCAAGTCGATAGACAAACCTCGGCAAGTTCATTAGTATACGTCTTATCGGAAAAACAGTCATATGATGGCATTTCCTGGCTTGATTGCAGTTTTAAATTGGCATAACTATGTTCTGCACACTTTTGCTTTACTGGACCTCTCATACTGTGTAAAGCAATTTCAAACATTCTGAAGCACCGTGGCCTTTTCACAATTTTCACAATCAGCTCACCTAAAACAGATACCTAAAACCTAAAACAGAAAAATATTCATGCACAAGTCCAACGAGTTCAATAAAGGTCAAGAATTAAAAAGCGTGAGACAGGTAGCTCATAATATGTTGTTTTGTTTATGTAATCCCTTGACAATTTTGAAAGGAATTGCATTGGTCAAATCATTAGAGGAGACAGCCCACCAAGCTTCCGCAGTCTAAAAACTGTGAAAATAATATTACAATGTAAACTTTTATAACAGAAAACAGGCCCAGAAGCTGAAATATGGACACAGAATAATAACAAATAAACAATTGTATATTAGAGCACCTTCATTATTATGTGATTATCTGTGTGCCCTAAATCATATACCTAAAAAAAAGTTTATTTGAGCTCCTAACTACTGTAGCCGAAACATGTAAATCACCCACATTCTTTTCCCAAATGTGACAAAATAACAATTTGTTCTACAAAGAAATAAAAATAATACAACAAAGAAACATTGATTAACAGAATAGATTAGACAATAGGTATTGGCTTTTCAAAATGGATGAACCTTGTTAGTGTTTCAGCACATGATTGATACATGTAAACTATTCTTTTGGATAAATTAACAACATTTCTTCAGGATGAATATATCAAACCAAAAACTATTCAGCATATCTTTTAACATTGTAAAAAAAAAAATGTTGTTAAAGCAATATATCACCACACTTGACATAAAGTAGCGGTCAGTTTGAGCACTGTGTGATTGGCTACATCATGTTTATCCAAGAGGATAATGTATTGCATTTCATACCAGGGCAAGTATGAAATTTGAGTGTATATGGGAGTTTTGGAAAGATAGAAATACATACTATATCAACATTCACCTCCATAGAGAAAATAGCAAAGCTCTTGTTTACACATTAGCCTTACTACAGTATAACAGTATGCAGTTTCTCTGTTTTATAACAGCTAAATATTTCTCTTGTATTCTTTTATGTAAACTTTTTTTTAAAGCAAATTCCAGGAAAGCCAAGGCAAAGATGTCACATGGGAGAATGAGTCTCATATGTTGTGTGGTGATCTGGGGCACAATTGGAGTACAATTTCAGAGCAAGGGGCCTCTGAACATTGTTCATCACACTTAAAGATGTAGCAAGAAATTTATATTGAAGCATTATGAAATCACAGAGTGATTACTCGGCTCTCACAGCTTCAGTTGCTGGGAATTCACTGTGTTATTGGCAGCCTTTCAGAATCAAACGTCTCGGTGAGACAAGCGAGTGTGTTCATTTGTGTAGCGCCTCAGCAACAGCAATGTGCAACCTTCTGCCATTGAACGTGAAACGGCCTCGCCATCATTCTATAAGTAGCACCACGATAAGCCTGTATACATGAGAACTATTGGATATGTTTTATGCTTATTCTGACAACATAGGCTCATCACATTTGCATTTGGAGATAAACCAAAAGGCTCTTCGACATCTGTACAAACACAGTCCTTATTCAACATTTAAAAAATGAGGTCTGCCCATTGTCTGAACACCGAGAGCCACGTTTAAACCATCCGTTTGGTCATTGTTTTAAAATAAACATTTTTATTCATGCAAAATAAAGCCTCTTATCCAGCAAACGTAATCACAATAGTTGTTCATCTCAATAAGACAAAATAGTTGTTTGAGTACATGAATGGAGCAACATGATAATGTTCTTATCCTTTAAAAATAGGATTCACTCAGCAAATAACAATTTTATCGAGTGCTATTTTTATATTGGGCAGAAATGAATACTTAATCAAACAGTTAGGTCATTATGTTTTATCCTGAACACTTTTAATATCTTTAATGACATTCAACCACACAATTTTTTCCCCCTTATTTTGCATCTGCCAAGGGCCAAGTGGCATCCAGGTGTCAGTAACTTTGGGACAGACCTCACAGACAAAAACAAACACAAAAAGGCTTTACCAGAACCTTCTTACATCGTAGTTATAAACATACATTTAATGTAACTTGGATAGTGCTTATAAAACATAAATACACCTTGATAGAGGCAATGACATCGTGCTTCATGGGACAGGGCGGTACTTTAAATCTATTATAGTTTTTTTGTGCTCTTTTAGAAAAATATCTATTTTAAAACTAAACCTCAGTAAGATTTATCTTGTTCTTCATTGACAAAAATATTCCATTTAGATCTGCAGACATTCATATTTTACAATCATTGTACGTACACTTATATATAGATGTTACCTGTATATATGTGCATATAGATTTATAGTTAAATTTTTTTTGTAGTGCACAACATGCCCCCAAAGTTGCCAAATGAAAATACAACGAAATAATAAACGATAGTCACGATGCAACTTATAGTAACAGTAATGAGAAAATCACAAAACAAGAAATGGCAACAATACAAATGAAAGCAGAGGTCAATGCAAAATAATCACACGCACAAACAAACATAAACATTAAAATATACAACTATTCTCACTCAAACATACTGAAAACAAATTGTACAAATTCACAGGCAAAGAAAAGGACGCTCACTCCACCACACGGGTCCTCCCCTTTTGTTTACAGCTCTCGCTTTGCGCTTGCTCGCCACAACAACCTCAATAAAAAAAGAAATAAATGGGCCAGGGGCCACAGAGTGGACGCACTCACAATAAACGCACCCCCACCTGGTCTCCGCTGAGGGAACAGGGGAGGTACAGACACCACTGAGCCCAAATGTTTAGAGGTTGTCTCATGTAATCTCTATGAAAAGGTCCGTGCTCCAAATAAAGGCATCGGTTCACATCTGATTGGTTCTGAGGAAAACACAGAGCTGGAGTGCTGCAACAAAACATCCATCTTCAGTTCAGAGACTTGAAAGCGATGGTATCAATATACGCATCTAGGCCCCGGATGATGAGGCTCTGTGACACTGAAGGTTTCCATGCAGTTGGCAAAAGAAAACTTTTTTTTTCTACATAAAACACTTTTTTTTCTCCAAAAATGGATGTGGATACGATGGGGAGTCATCCATCACCTCTCTATTTGAGTCCATCCAGCTTGGGTGCTCTTTCCTATCTCCCTACCCGCAAAACCTCTATCATCCTCACTTTTAACCGGCCCTCACAACACAAGACGTGTCTAATTTTCATTATGTGGACTCCTGACCATGGCTCAGCAGAAGACGGTGGCATCCGCCTTGCATTTTGCCTACATCAATTATGTGCGTAAGTGTAGCCGCTGTTCACTAAGGATCCGGTTTGAGCAATGCGCTCCAAGAAAAGGGTCTTCCTTATGGCGGCTGTGTCCACGTCCTCGTATGAGAGGGTGCAAAAGGGCGTGTTAGTTGGGGCTGCCATTCACTCATGTTCCCAAGGGCTGGAGGGGGTCTTCGGGCTCTCAGGGGTCAAAGACTTCAGAGAGAAGGAGAAACACAGGGACAGAATAGGAGAAACAGATGGGCAGAGATGGGTCGCATGGCAGTTTGGCAGATTAATACAAAAGTTAAAAAAAGTGTGAGAATAAAGCAGAAGATTCTCAGATACTCAGATCCCCGACTTGCCAAGTCCAAGCAGCAAAATGAAGAAGCAGAGGGAAGTCGAGCAGATGAAAGGTTAGAGATGAGCAAGGAATTGGCAGATGTTCTCCCAAAAGAAAAGACCTGAACAAAGTGTCCTTAGTGCTAATTTCTGTCTTGCACAAATACATTCAGCGAGCCAAAGATGAGAGAAAAGGATGGAAAAGGATGAGAGCCTGAGCACTGGAAAATTCAACCGACAGAGGGAACGCGGTTGGGGCACTGGTGCTTGTTGGAGTGTAAAGTTGGCTTGTGGTCTCTTTCTCAATGTATTGTTAAGTTGAAGATTGAGAATATTCATTTGGAATTCATCTTTTAACTCAGAGCACTCAAGATTTGCAACTTGGACATGATTTTGTAACTCAGTTTTTTTTTCTCACTTATCTTGTAAAAGTTGCAGGTATTCTGTTAATACAGAACAAGGAATGGTTAATATATTGTTGTCAAAGGTCAGAGCTAATGTAACTATTTGTATGGCTCTTGATTGGAATGCATGAATCTGCAAACTTTAACCCAATCTGAAAAAAACAGATCGTTTCTCTTCTCCCAATCTGTGAGACTGATCGGTACTCTGCACATACTCGCCCAGGCCTCTACCTCCAATGACCCTAATGCATGTGCTCGTTGATATGTGTGTGCGTGTGTCTATCGGTCAGTCAGAGCGCTAGCAGCGAAGGCGAGTTCAGGGAATCAGAGGACTGCTCGCTACTGCTGTTCCGCTGGTTGGCACTGACCCCGCAGGCTCCCTCTGGGTAGGTGAACACAAATGAAGATGTGTATGAGGCGTTGTAGCTGCCAATGGCCGCATCGTCACGGTTAACACCACCACCACCACTGTCGCTGGCCATGTGGCACGACCCGCCTGGCGCCGGCTCACTTGAGCCATAGAAAGAACTAGAAAACTCTACCTCCTGCATTATCCCTGGCTGAGGTTGCTGCTGGACTGGCTGCTGAACCAGAGGCTGGGAGTGTGTGGAGGCCGGATGGGCTGAATAGGCAGGAGGCAGATAGAAAGAGTCTTCCTTCACAGACAAGCCCACAATGGAGACAGCAGGTGGTAAGGTCTGGACAGGGAGCTGCGCTGAGCTGTGCTGAGATGGCTCCTGGTAGGCGATCTTGCAGGTTGGCTGATGGGCCACCAGGACAAACTCCAGACGCTCCTTCTCCTTCTGCAGCTCAGAGATCTCAGCCTCCAGCTCTGCCTTCTCCTCCTCCAGTACGTCCGTTTCCTGTTGGCAAATACAGGATGAACTCAACAGTGTGCAACGGTGGTGCATGGAGTAGAGAGGGTATGCCAGGAACCCTGCCTGCTCCATATCTCATGTTGCTAAAAATGCAATGTAAGCCGCTTTGGATAAAGGCCTGAGCTAAATGAGGAGCGGTGGAACAAGAGACAGGTGGCTGAATGGGTGGAGGAATGAAGAGGATGTGCAACAGAACAAGAGAAAGAAACTACTGCTAACTACAGTCTTCTTGAGGACCAATGTCTCCACCACAGCTTAACCCCATGACCATAAACCATAAGCTCTTTTATACACACATCTATTAACACACTCTGAAATGCTATGGGAGGTACTGAAAGTATGTGGGTATGATCATCACTCATTCTGCTATCACGAGGGAAAGCTCACCGACTGAAGCCTGTCTGTGAGTTCTCGTCGTCGGTTTCTACATTTGGCGGCAGCCAACTTGTTTCTCTCTCTCCGAACACGCCTCTTCTCCTCCTCCTCTGGTGTAAGCTGGGACGAAGAGGAACAAGATGAAACGGATTAGGATAAAAGTGTTTTTTGTGTTCTTGAAAATGTATTTGTATTGTCCATGATGCAGTGAAGGGGGCGAACCCGAGACAATTTGAAAAATAGTAACTCTTATCCACATCCCTAACAGACTCCTACATATTCCCATCCTTATTTCCTTGTTTATTTGTTTTGTGCGTGATTAAAATTGCCAATAGAAGACGGTGAGGTGTCCATATTTCATTAAGTACCCATGCCCCTAAACATATTGGTGCACCCCACTGCTTAACAGCGAAGTACACAGTAGTTGGATCTGATAGTTTTGGCGCCCACGTAAACAATACACCTTCACTGCATGTGTAAGAAAGCAAACAAACAAAACCGTGCAAGCACACACACTTACTAACACACCAACATCCCCCTCGTCACTCACAGACTCGTCTCGTGTACGGCGAGTGCGGGTTCTGGAGTGGCGGATCGGGCCCGGGGCGGGGCCTGGATTTTCTGAACTTGGGGAGGTGAATGTAGACCCTGAGGAGTAACTGGGGCCTGGCATGTCGTATGGGTCGATCAACGACATTGACTGGGCCATGGTCGTCGTCCCAGTGGACCCACTCTGCCCAGAGGCCTGGGAGGCGACGAGGGTCGGCTGTACCATCCACTGCAGATCCTGACTGGTGGTGATGGCGGTAACGGTGGGCACAAAGGAACCGGGCATCTCTGCGCCGACACTGGCCCCTGGCCCGCTTCCCACGATGCTCAATCCGGCTCCCGCTGACACACACTCCTTAACAAAAAGACATGATTTAACGTTCCTGGTCAGTCACCAGACACACAAAGAAATGCAAATGTTTCTGTCATATTCATTAAGACCTATTGTAGCCATCACGTTAACCTCATGGACATCAAGAGTCAATTCTTTTTCAAATGGACTGCATTGTTATTCCAATTAAGGTCATGTTTTGAATAGTAACTAATAATTTCTAATAATTAAAAAAAGAAATATATACATATATTAAATATAATATAGTATTTATATATATTATTAGAATTCATTAGTCATATTCATAGCAATAGGGTTTAACTTGTGAGTGTATGCACATGGCTCATGTAGTCTATAAAAACGCCTTTTCCAGAAACACCAATGATCATATCATATGATTTTAAAAATTGTGGAAAAAGGGGCATCCCACCATCTACGAATTAGAAACCCTGGCAACATGATAGCGTGAAATTGGCCTATACAACGATGGGGGGGCAGTTCTGAATATGCTGTTGCTGTGTGTTCTGGTTTTAATATAGAGCCGAGGAGGGCAGTATTGAGCAACATCACTAGTCTTATAAAAGTGTGAAATACACACGGACTGCCTCGACCAATCGTCTCGTCTCTATACACGCGAAGTCTCCGCCTCCTGCTTCCTCCGCCCCCGTCACACCCCCGGTGTTCCCCTTGGCAACGCGACGTAGCTCTCCAAAATAGACAGAGCACGTACGTCACGGCGAGGCCAGCGAGGGGAGAGCGGAGCCCGTGGAAGGAGAGGCGCGGGGAGGGGGCGGGGCTTCGGCGCGTACGTAGGAGAGTTCCAGCGGCCTGTCATCCGTTCTGCGGCGCGCCGCGCGCGGAGCACGTTGTCACCGACGGAAGGTTGCTGCCGAGGTTACTGCAAGCAACAGGTAGCGCTGCATTTATATTTAATCGGAGGCCGTACGTAGCGGACTATGGAGCCATCAGAACAGGTCCATTTGTAGGACCACACGCCGGCCATTTGTTTAAACATGCATTCCCATTCATTCTCATGGTCGTTTAATAAACAGTCTGAAACATACCTGCGGAGCACTTGTGGTCGGCGGGCTTCCGAAGGAGTCCACGGAGGAAAAGTACTGGGACTCTATGGATGGAGAGGAGCTTCCACGGGAACCGCTGTCTAGGTCGCCGGGGAATCCTTGGTACATCTCCCCGGAGGGACCGAGAGGGAATGTGACACCTTCAGCAAGCAGAGAAAGCGCGAGGTCACCTGCAACGACATGGCATGTGCACAACACCAAACTAATTAGTCTACATCGTTTTGTTTTAAAGAGTTTGTTATATGACAGGAACACAAGTTGGAATATCCAACCAGCGAGGCTAATTCATTGGTCGTTGAGTAATACTGCTATAAAATCAAGTCTTCTGGCCGGATGGCGTGTTACGGTATTTTGCAAAAGCGATGTCAAAAGGTAAATATGTCATAAAGCAGCCTGATGTTTCTTAACTACTTTTAAACCGCGTTGCTTTAACTTACCGTTGCTGATGTTTTTACAATTCCCCGATGAGATGCTCTTGGTGTCTTTCCAAAAAAGTTGCATGAAGAAGCTTAATCCAGTTCCCCTTGTCGAGGGGGGAAAGCGTCCCAAATGAATCTATTTTCCGAAGTGCTCTCGTTTTACTGTGAATCCGCGGCGCGCTGTCCTTTATTCCGTCTTCAACTGTGCGATTATTAGGCTTATGTCCATAAAGTCCACTCGAGGAATGCCAGAGGACGTTAGATGGGACGCTGCACAGTAGCAGACCTTTTCTCTTATGAATGAATCCATCCTCCCCGAGAATAACCAAGGCATTTTCTAGCTTTTAAATCCCGCCTCGGAGATCCGCTGACGTACATGCCCATATTTGTACTTTGGTGTTGTGTTTGGTATCCTTGGTGACGTTGAGGGAATCCCTCTCCCACTGAAACGGATCAGAAGCTCGCCTCGCCGACGGGTAATAATAGACGTTGTTTTTTAAAATAATATCACAGGAACGAGGTATTTTCTCACCGTCTGACCTTCTGAGAGGAAACTTTAAGAAACTTCGGATAGATAAATATGGAAATAATCTATTTTGTTAGAAGAGATCCTCTGCGGGTTGCCCTGTAACGCCTTTCTTTTATCCCCCTCTTTGTTTGAATACGCGTCTATCTTTGGGTTGGGACGTCAATCGATGTACTTATATTCCTATTGTATACACGCCTTTGGGGATTGTACTGTTGTGTTCATGTGAATAATAGGCACGTATATGAACTTCACGGTGATGCACAGAGGACATGGTTGGTCTGAACTAGTCTACATGGCTTGCGTAAACACCATAAAACAAGTATGCACAGGGCTTATTGCAACAGTGAAAACGCCAAGTTACCTATATGCGGAATCCCTGCGGGCATGCGAGGGAAATCCTCCTCTAAAGTTTCTCAGGACACGCCTTCGTGAGACTTTCGGAATACTCCCTAAACCTGAAGACAGGGGCGGTGCCAAGTAGACTAATGGATTTAACGACCGTTCAAACGAAGCCCGGTCTTTACACGGATTAAGATAATTATGTATTTCAAGACAGTGAGCAACAGCAGCCTCATTCAATCCACTAAAGAAAAAGCAGCGCAATTCTGTCACGGACAGTGGGCAGCATGTGACAGCAAACACCACCCGGCCGAGTAGAGATGATTCATTATACCAGCCTATAAGAACACCAGTGGGAATGTGGCAATTATGAATGAAGAAAAAAAAAGAAGAAAAAAAACTAAAATACAACCTACATTTCGGGTTGTGATGTCAAATAAATGTCACGGGGCGCGGGCATTCGCGGATGTCAGGGCTGAGCAGCGACAGCCGATGCGTGAAAAGACGTGAGCGACCAGGGAAGAGCTGGTGGTAACACGTTATTAGTCAGCGCTCCAAAAACGTCAGAGACAGGATCCACGGAGGAAGTGGTGTCCCCTCCGCGCCGCCGATGGAGCGGGATGACTAACTACGTCGGTGTGAGTCGCTCCGCGATGGGGGAGGGAGGGGGGACGACTATTCAGCTGAATCGCTGATCACGCAGGCAACCGGCCCACATTCAGAACTGGCCTACTGATTAATGCAGCTTTGGTATGCGGATACTTGTGCGAACATACAAGCAAAACGCATTAAAAAAACTGCCGCTAGGCTTTTACAACGTACGAATAATAACGAAAGCAAGTGACGGGGGCCACGTGTCTTCCACGGCTCTGCTGCGTGTGTGTAGCGTTCCGTCGCCTTGGATACGCCGTCGCCTCTGACGCAACGACGTATAAATGTGGACTTTTTGTTATGCTGCCTAACAACCGGTTTCCGTGGAAACCGGCTCTGAGTGACAGACGGCACACAATATGGCTTCCGGGTTCGGCAGCAGACGTGAGGACGTTACCGCGGCAGTTGTTGTTGTTTTATCGCAGTTTAATCGTCACGGGCTGTTGTTTTTTTTAGCTTTGTAAAGTCAAGCCATTCGGAGGAAAGTTATTTTGAGGCTTTTAGCGTTTGCTAAACTCGTACGGTAAAACTCGTACCGTGTCCACGTTGCTGCCTGTAAAATGCAAATTGTTCGCACGCTTAGCAACGCCATACACACTGAAATGTTGTGGAGGAATGGCAGGAATTTATGTTAATGCTTAACATAATATAATGTTAATTATATATATAATTAATATCAATGCAAATGCTTTATGCAGATATTTTGTCAGCCATTTCATGTTGTACTCAAATCAATTCTATTTACCTATTTTAATAGAGGTACTCCTCTCATTACTGCTGCTTATCTCTGATTAACAGCAGAACAGCATAAACATGAAGATACTTCCAAACACATTATCAGCTAAAAGTACTGTGGAAAAGCTGACAAAGTTTGACGTTGTATGTAAAATAGAGAAAGTGAATCACTGGTACGGCTTATTGTGGTCACCCCAGGTTAAATCACTGTACTAGTCACGAGTCTAGACCAGACTCAGAGAGTTTGACTGAGATTTGCAATCCTCTCTCAACTCTTCTGTCCCATGAGAGTTTGTTTACCTAACGTTACACGTTACGTTGGTCTAGACTCCGGGCCAAGCCAGGTCAAAAATAGACCCAGTGTTGTCTAATGCCCTGATGGGCTTTGTTTTGCTGTCTCTTAGCGTATTTTCGGGAAGCACTGACTTGCACTGGGCTCATGAGGCCGGCCCCTGTTCCCTTCTGGAAGGCGGACCGTGTCTTCCTGCTCAAAATATTTGTTACCAGGCAACGGTTAGGCCTGTCCCACTTCGGAGTGGTGTTGTTTACACCCCTTCTGGCTCCGTGTCCCAACAACATTGCATAAGTCTCACACAGGCTTTCCCCACCTCACTGAGAGAAATTCGACCGGGGATTTCTGTCCAGCCAATCACAAGCCACCATTCCACAGCTTTTTCCTCATACCACGGCTTTTTCCCTCAGACACGCAACGGTTTTCTGTCCTCTTTGTCTGCAGTATTTCCCTCAGAGCTCTTCCCAGCCGCTCGGAGCAACAAAACCGAAACTGAGGCTACTTTGAGAAGCCCTAAAGCTTGTTGTTACATGATCTGGCAGGTGGTAGTTCAGATCTGCCATATAACCGTTTAATAACAGATGTATTCTTGTCTAAATCCAGTAATTCTTTCATGGCGAAGTTGAAGGCCTTGCTGGACGGCTATGTAAACACGGCCTGTGCACACTGCATTAACCGTAATGCTTGAGTTTAAATTAAAAAGTGGAGCTTCAATTTGATTAGTATTTTTCAGTTCAGATTGAACCGTAAACTCCTGAACTTGGGACATCCTTTTTTTACACTTCAACAAAACTGCATGTCCCCTTTTTCGGTAAGTTTGATGTACAAGTCAGTCGATTTTTTATTAATTTTGCGATCAAAGTCGTGAGAAAGACTTTCCTATAGAAGATGAACAGAAACATTTGATGCCTAACATCTACTTCACCCGTAATTAGATCCCTGGAATCCGAGAATATAACGTTTCATAAGAACTTTTTGTTTGAAGTCACAGGTTGTGTTTTTTTTTTTTGTTCTTCAGTTTTAATATGGCCACATCATTTCAGTTGTCGTCTTTTGATACGTAGGTGCACTGGTCCAAGTTCCTCTTGGATGTTTAAACTCCTCACCCTTTACCGAGGGATGACTCATTTCATATATCCAACTTTATTAATCTGGGACACTTGCTGGGAATACGTTTTGTTTTTCAAAAGAGACTTTAGAAGAAGGAACTTGCATAAGACAACCAGCATGAAAAGCATCTCACGACCCGTAGAGTTAATAGAACAATTACAAGAGTCTTATAAAAGAGAAGCCTGGGGGCAGTTTGCATACATAGTTTGCATATACGTACATAGTATCTCATATCAGTTCTCCCAAGGATAATATATAATATGCACACATTTACTGTAAGATATTGGATTGTCTTATTATCTAATTCCAAGTTACAAATTAAATAAAAGTGTCAAAGAAAACAAGGAGCTTCCAGCCTCCTCGTTCGATATGCTTATCATTTAGTCACCGACCTAAAGTTAGAGCTGCAACACATAAATAGGTAAATATATTTCCTTCTTTACCATGGTGGTCCACATAGATTTTTTACCATTTAAATACAGCAGGGAGCATATTCGATAATACTTGTGACCTTTGTGAACACAACACAGAGACACCTGAATAAAAAAGAACTACTTGCCTGACTTTCTTCTGCAGACACAAGCTTTGCCCCACCGAGATGCGATGTCCTGGAACGGCATCCCCATCAGGACCCCTCAGTCGACGGGTGGGACCACAAAACTCATATTGAGTGCAAAAATAAATTCACATGCACCTTTCAGTGTGTTTTCTAACACTTTATTTACACGTGTGACTTTCCAGTTTTTCTTGTTCCGTGCTTCAGCACACAGCTCCCTAGCAGCTCCCCTTTGTCTTGTTTACGTGAATGTACTTGTGTTTATACTGTGAAATCCCCGCGACTCTCCGGTTAAATAGCGAACTCGTGTGTTTACATGAACCCACACAGCGCACACATGCACGGCATCGTTTACAGTGAACGGTGGTGAAGGTAAAACGTTTGAGCGTGCGTCATAGCTTTGGTTGTGGACTCTTCTGAGACAAAAATGTTCTCACGTCATCTCGTTTGTGAGATCCTCTTATTACAATACAATGCAACTCTACTGTCAATTTACATCCATTTGGCCTTCTTAAACACTTCCGTTCAACAATTTGTATAATGGCCATTTGTTTGCTATCATCCCAAACACACCAGTGTGCAAACAATAGGAGGAGTCTCTCATTTTGGTGTCTCTGTAAATAATCATCTTTAAATATTGTTCACAGCGTCAGAAGAATTGACATCTTTTCCGTCAGAAACGTCAGCACCGAGGCGCAGAGAGCCGAGCGGGCGGCCCTATTGTATCACGCACGGCATGGCAGTCGAACGCCTAAAGTTAAATGCAATCAGTGGGTTTCAGCAGTCCACAGCTCTCTGTGAGTCAGACACAAGCACAGCGTCAATCCTAGCCTACTTTCAACGGGCTCGCTGCCAGTCAGAGAGGCGGATTGCCAGAGAAATGGAGGCACACGGACAAGAAGGAGAGGGAGAGTGAGTTCAGAGTGGGGAGTTGAATACAGTGTTAAACACTATGCACATTTTCTACATTCTAAACATATTATTCCACCTCGTCATAGTCTGAAAGCCACAGGTGTTAGTAAGTAAGTAGTTTTGTGCTCTTTGCTCAGCGAGGTTAGATTGCAGACGATGATGAAGCATGCACGAATCCTGTTACATGTAACATATAAGTTATCCCATTATTTGAGGGGCGGAATAATTAAGACACAAGTCCTGCATTTCAAAATGTCATTTTGGTAAAAAACTAAGTGTCAACCCAAAGTTACTTTTTAATGTATCTATGACATTTAAACAATTATATACAGTATTACTGTTATAAAAATCGGACATATTTCTAATGTAAAACCTGTTCCCATATTCGGGAGGTTTTGTTTTCATGGTTTACTTTGGTGCATTATTGAGTTTAAAGTAAAAGTACGTTTTAATCACAAAGTATTTAAGGATCAAATACATCACTTTTTCATCTGTTAACATACTGTATATCATACAACCTGCACCTTTCAAATTTCAACAATATTTGTGGTAATTAGACCCGACCCATTGATCATTTTTTATTTAACAATAAACTTTTAAGTTCAGTAGACTGGATAAGAAACACGGAAGCATCTTCATTATTCCCCCCACTCAGTGAGTGGGTGAGGAAGAGGGACGTGAAACGAGAGAAAGACACGGGGGTGGAAGAGAGGACTGTGCTCACTGCAAACGTCACTAAGACCGCTGTGTGTCCCTGGCATCTCCCTCACCTCACTGACCTTCTCCGCCCACACAGTGCTCCTCATCCACTCTCCTTTGGCATCTATCCACCTATATCTATCTAGGTATCTAGGCTATTTTTTGTGTAAACAACGTAAACAATTATGAGGTGCTTGAACGACAACTCGAGCATCACACAGTGACGACATTCGAGTTTAGCGAGTGGAATCTCAAACATGTTTTTGTCATCGCGCATTTGAGTAACACATGAATGACCGACGGCAGCACTCTGACGGGTTGGCAACCTGTTTATGCCTCCTTGTGGGGCATGATTATTCATATTGTTCAGTATTTTAATATAATTGCTTTTTAAAAGCACAATATCCCTTTATTGGCCGTGAACACGCAAATAATATGACTCAGTCTTTGTGTATTCCTCTCATGTGCGTACACAAAAATGCAATTAACAGTGAGGTAAGCAAAATAGAGGTCGTCACAAAACAAGGTATCAAGGTGCTTAAGATGTAGTGCGGTCCCATGTTTTCTACACCATTCAGTTAAATCCTAATTAAATCACATCATTCAGACATCACTTTGTCAAAAGAAGCTGAGCACACAAATGTTACAGAAAGAGAAATAACCTAAATAAATAAGTTATGTCCCATTAAAATCGTTTTAATGATGTATCATCACTCGACAGGTTTCTAAAAAAGGAGTTAGGGGTCACCAGCTGGAGCAGAAGTTAGCAGAGGCCCCTCTTTACCCAAATGACTGTTTTAAGTTTCATGAGTAACAAGAGATCACAAAGGAAGGAGTAACATTCAGAAGAGTCTCAACTGTTTAATCAACAATTGCTCAACTGGATAATTTAATTGAGTTTGGGTCTTTACCTTAAGGTACAGTATGCGTGTTTAAAGATGATTGTCTTATGTAAACAGTCCACAGCAATTTCTTTGGCAATGTCATTGACGCTTAAAAAATGATCCTGTGAATTCAACACATCCAGGTATAAGGATTCTAAATTTGGGAAAAGGGAGGCCTGGTATCAGCTATGTCAGTGTAGACGTTTTTTTATCAGTATAGAAAAGGTTGAATAGTTGCGTCAGAAATTACTGTACAATGTTGTGGAAACAGAAAAGGCTAAAAAATCGAATTAACCTCAAACATCTTTTGATGTTCTTATTAGCCCAATTTTCTTCATAAAGTGAAGTTGGGCAAGAAGTAAAAAGTAGCTTGAGTGAGCTGGCACAGAGGAAAAACACCTGGTTGTCGACAACCATGACACATTTGGGACATAAATACAGACGCAGCCGGATGAGGAACAGAGAGCAGAGTGAAGGGGAGAGCTGCCGTAATGCAAATGTCGCTCTTTGCATCACCAATTATCCATCTTCACAGCTCGTAAATAAAACACGCACTATAAATACGCCCCGTACTAACACAGTCACATCTTTAAATAACCCGGGCTCTGACGACTGAGATTGCACTGCTCATCGTATTTCTGCGTGAGTGAGCCCAGGCTAAATTTGCTGCCAGGGAGCCGACTTACGCAATCCTCCCTGGTCCAACTCCTGTGTCTACACACCGGCTTAAAATCTCACAGTTGTCAAACCATCACAGGCCTCCACAGATCCCACTCCCACACTGCAGGCTACAACTCCGTGACTATTCCTGTATCAGCCCCCGCCGCTTGTGCTACGGAAATACCAGCACCTCCAAGAGCAGACGCCAGGCCTGTCAGAGCATCGTCACGTCCCACAGGACAGCTGGGGGAGCAGGAGGGAGAGAACAGGTGGAAGGGTGGGAGAAAAGAATCAACAGAAAGAGAAAGTCAACAGGATTATGTTTATGTTCTGGTAGGTCAGACGCGTTTCTCTTCCTTTGAAAAATTAAGATTAGAGAAAAATTAAGTGTAGTTAATCATCCTCCTTTTTAATCATGCTAGCAGCGTGGTTTTAGATTGATATCTTTGGTCCGCCGGTTTGTTCCAGACTAAAATATTTTCCAATGCAATTTTCTCCAAAAAAGGATGGTCCTGAGAGGAAATCCTACAAGCTGCTGGGGATGTGCTGACTGGGGTTAGAGTTACACATTTGTACCTTTTGGATCGTGAAAGATCGTGAATAAAATTGGTAGCCCGGTTGGGGTTATTCTGCACAAATTCAGCCAAACAACTTCTCTCGTTCTGGTAGATGTATTTTGTCAGGTCAAGTATAAGCGCTGCGTTTGCAAAGGCAGGAGCAGTTCTGTCGGCCCGCAGGCCGGAAGAACAACTGACTAACATCAGGAAAAACATTACATTTTGTATTTCTTGTTAGATATAAAATAAAATATTTCTATTGGCCCTAAACTGGCGTCGACGAGGAGCAGGTCCGCTCGCCACAACACAAGATCCAATCACATGCAATGTGTGGTCTTCTAACATAATGTGAACATAACGAACAAAGCGTGAGTGTTGTGTGGTGCTCGGTGTGTCTCTAAATCTCATCCTTATAATCACTTTGAGGATCATCTGACTTTGTTTCATTTGGGACCATCCTCATGTCAAAATGTGAAGATAGCTGGTTTGATAGCCACGTGGCGGCCACGGTGATTGACCAATCGATCTCCTACACAGCGACAGTAAAGTGGAAGGCGTTGATGGAGAGGCCGGACGCCACTGCTCTTTCCCGGCTCGCTCATCCTCTCCATTAGAAATGCAGATGGCCGCTGCTGAAGAAAAACCTGTGTGTAGTCGCCTAACGACGAACAGGAAGACGCGTGAACGGAGGCGCTATTAATAGCAGCATGTGTAGAATAGTGTGAGTGTGCAGCGAGCATCGTCGGGAGGATTTAGACTGTGAGACTCAGACGGTTACTAGAGAGAACAGGAAGGGGGGAGAAAGGGTGAGGGATGGATGGCAGGAGAGAGGGAACGTGCTGGAGGAGGGGGTGAGTGTATGTTGACGCTTTACGTGGCGTCAGTGCGATAAGAATAGAGATGCTGCGTGCAGCGCTGCTGAGACATACACCTCACACCCTCGGCTGGGCGGGCAGCGCTCGCTCTGACTGCGTGTGCGTGCACAGATATTTCCCAGAGCGCGCTCGTGTGTGAAGGGATGAGTTAACTCTCGGGCTTGTTGAGGTTATGTGTAAGCTTTATCATTTTTCAGTTTCCTTTTCATCATTTATTCTGAAGAGCAAAGTAATTATTTTGAGAAAAAAGGTAATAATGTGGACTAAGAAATAAGGACACCTTTAACATAATTAATGCATTTGTTTTATTACAAGTGGAGTGACATTACAGCATTACACGCATATTTTTCTAAATTATGTAATATAATCTAGGATATAATTGTTATTTCTAAGTGCTACTTTTACCTACTTTTTTTCTAAATTGTTTTGTTTTAATTTATAATTATTCTGCGTGTTTCATGTTCTACAACCACAATGCAAAGTGCAATCCTGCACAAAAAAAATGAAGCCAAACCATGAACCTTTCACTTATATCAAGGCTATACAGATGAAGGAGAATAAAAAGGATAAAGCCAGAACAAAACAACGGCATCCCGAAGCATCAACGAGACCACCGCTGTTAATAATAAACAGCATGCTGTGAGCTGGGTCAGATGTGGAGACCTTCTTCATAAAGCATCTTCACACCACCAGGAACTGAAGCAGCCACTGTACAGTGAACAGGTGAACAGAGCAAAACCAGTAAGCTGTCCATGTCAGTATTTGAACACTAATCAAAGCATATTTGGTCAGATACTCACAGAGTTGATCCCTCTGTCTTTGACCTCCTGACTGGTCTCTGATTGGTACAGAGCTGAGGAGAGGAGGAGGAGAAGAGGAGAGGGAATGACGGCGTTCAGTCTCACTGCAAAAGCTCTACGTTAGGTAAATTCTGCATTAAGTTTAGTATTTATTTTCAAAGCAGACCTTCTAACAGGTATCCTGAATATATTTGGAGATAGTCCAAATACACATAAAAGCAAATTGTAAAATTAAACAACAGGCTGCACGTGTAACATGTATGTTTGCCCGCCGCATTCACATCACAGGCTTCATTAACAGTCTCCTGGTCGTAGGGATGGAAGAAGTACTCAAATCTAACAGAATACTGTTACAAGTAACAGTCCTGAATTCTAAAAAGAGTAAAAAGTACAGAAGGTACTGCCTTGTCATTTGCAAATACATTCATCAATTCCGTTACCAAAAAGCTTCTGCATCCTGGTGACACATGACACAAAGCTATGGAAAGGCATGTGAAGCTCTCCAGATGCAAAGCGCTCACACAGCAGCTCCAACACCTTTCCATCACACTGCATCCCTGGAAAACAGAGGTGAGCGATGGTGTGAATGCCAAGCACCTGTAGCCAGCACAGTGTGCGTGTGTTTGTATGTGTGTGTGTGTGTGTGTGGGTGGGTGGGTGTGTGCATGCGTGTATGCACACCAACGGCTTGCAGCGCTGCACTGAGCTCAAAGGGGCTCATGGTCCCAGAAGAGTCCTCATCAAACTGTAAGAAGATGGTCTGAAAAGAAAGTAGCATAAGAATAAGAAACGATGACCCCACCCTCCATCTATTTTTGTCTTTAACACATTAACACACAAAGACACACACAGAGCTGCACCTGCAGATGGCGCAGAGTGGACAGCAGGGTTCCTGTTTGTTCCCGGCTGAGACGGCACCGTCCTTTAGTCTGCCAGCAGAGTTAAGATCACCTCAACAGGACAGAAGTTATGAGGGAACCAAACAACGGGGAGTCAGAATGGCGCAACCGGGGGTTTGAACCCCTTTGTCAGTCTTGCTCATTTTACAAGGTTACACCGTCGGTTTATTGGGATGGATTCCTCCAAATGGAGTTTGTTTTACCATTTCGCTAGATAAGAAAATACACAATACACACAAATACTGAGTTAAAAAATAGTACAGAAAACTGCATTTTGATTGCACGAGCATATGGTTCAATCAAGTCAAGGAGTTATACAAGAAGATGATACGTGGGGAGGGAATTTAGCAGTCTCCGGAGCATAAAAGCTGCTCAGAGGTCTGTTGATAAAGCAGCTGACACGTGGATATCGGTTGCCAGATGGCAGCAGGGTCTTTGTCTTTTAAAATCTCTGGGCTCTTTGCAAACAACTCTTGTCGGCAAAATTACTGATGTTGTTCAGTAGATGGTAGCAGAGGCGTGCTGCACCTGGGGCGCGCACGTCCCGACATCTGAATCTATGTATCAGTAGCAGAGGTCAACGGAGATTTTAACAACGTTTTTTAACTATTGGTGAGAAAGACATATGCACAGCACAAGGTAAACAGGGCTCCTTAAATACAAGGAGTCAAGACAGTCAAGTATATTAAAGGATACAGCCTCTCCGAAGATGAGCTGTCTGCATGTATCCAGTGGCAGATGGTAATCTTTCTCAAGAGCTGTGATCACAGGAAGAAAGGCACAGATTGATGCGGAGAAGGAAAATACTGGTTTAATTGGATTAAGACGAGGAAAGGGGAAGGTTAGGACAAGTGTCGTCACTTGTATTACTTAAAATGTACTCTGACTGCGGCTTTGAGCCTCTGTCTAGACTGTTGACCTCAGTGACTCCCCTGGACCAACTTTTGAGGGAACTTGTCACTTGTCACCTTGCTCCCATCTAGTGGCTATAGCTGGTATTTATGGCTGGAATTGTCTTTTTTAGATGCAGCCCAAACATAAAGAACTGATATACGGAAGTAAACCTGTGTTGAACAGCTTCATGAGCTCCTTGGGGTTCAGTCTTTCATCCTGTGCGAGAGAAACAAGATATCAGAAAACCAATTGCTCCAAATTTACTCTTTTTAAAAAAGAATGAACGTGAAACAATGATGAGGATTTCTTACTGCGCCAGCCTCGTCATCAAAAGTCTTCTTAACTCTCTCTTGATCTTCCAGGGAGAGAGGAGTAGCCATGACCTGCAAACGAGACGCACGGTATTCTAAGCCGCTATTGGCTGCCCTTTTAACGTGTACGGACGAAAAACACTGAACTCACCTGAAGGAAGCTAGAGGAACAGGTGAAGTCCTGAGTCCTGGAACACAAAGTTTATTCTTATTACATTACATTACATTTAGCTGACGCTTTTATCCAAAGCAACTTACATTACATTTTTAACCCATGGCTTTTACATTTTGCCCAGGGAGCACTTAGGGGTTAGGTGTCTTGTCCAGGGACACTTCGACATGGGACATGGGGCAGCCGGGACTCGAACTACCAACCCTGTGGTTCCCAGCACACCCCTCTCTACCCCCTGCGCCACGACGACCCACTTATGCTCACGAGACAGAATGTTCATGTGCAAACTGCAACCTGAGTAGTTCTAATCAGCCACACATAGGGCGTCATATCTTATACATAGACTAGGTCTCTTGATTTTTCGTCGTCTTTTGGAATCACTTCAAAAAAAAATCCCCTCTATCTCACCCCAGAGTGTTTCCAGTTTTGGAGAAAATGCGGACAAAGAATTCTCCTGGCTGGTTGGGTTGGAAGGTGGAGGGCACGAGGATGTAGTTCCCCGGGTCCAGTTGCATCTCCCTCCACGAACCCCTGAGGCACAAAGCAAATTCATTATTGGGAAAACAATAAGATTTATGTGTTTAAAAGCTGCCCCTATTAGTCATGCGCAACAGTTGTTTATTTCCTCCCTGGACGTATTATAATTATTATTATAATTCCATTTGATAATATTTAAATTGTATTACCAGATAAATAAAATAACTGAAACCCTTGAGGTACAAATATAACGAATAACAACACTCGATTCAGTGCACCGGTAACGTGGAATGAGAATGTTTTACTATGCTCTACAGTCCCTTCAAAGTAAAAGCATCAGAACCACATTTGTGAAAAGGTTGTTGAATGAATACTTATACAGCATTTTTTTACGATGGTCTTTTACCTCTGAGCCTCATATTTTCCAGAAGAACCCACGGGGAAATTTGTCCTGAAGAAGTCTCCTCTCAGACACACACCCTTAAGCTGAATGAGGAAAATGATCAAGTTCTTATTATGTACCACTATGTACAAACTATAACTCATGAGATACTCACCTCAGAAGGAACCTGCAAAAAAAGAAGAAACGGAGACGGGTGTGAGCTTATTTAGAAAATGATCACAATGTTCAATAAATCAATAAGTAATTAAACAAAGTAAATGTGACCTTGTAGATGTGGAAAGCGATGTGAAGAAAGTCGGCTTGAGTCTTCTTCCTGCGGTTTTTCTGCAGCAGCTCCACAAACACGGTGCACTGTTTGGCTTTGCTCTTCTCTTTCTCTGCTCTCTTCTCCTGCGGGGTTCTCGACCCATCATCATGCTGATTGTCCTCTTCCGCCCGGTCGTGCTGCGTGAGATCCAACTGGAATTGAGGATTCTTCCAGAACGATTCTCCAGGGAAACAAATTGATCAAATTGATTAATTATTAAAAGGTTAGCTTTTGCACATACAAGAACAAATTTAGAAACATACGGGTGTATTTGGAGCTACCGCCAGCAGAGCTCCCCGAAACCCAACATCCTTTATATTCACTGATACTCCAGGTATTTAGGGCGATGTTTTGGTCCTCCAGGTTGTCAGGATTCACACTGCAGAGCTCCACAACGTTAAACAGCCTGCTGAAGTCCTCAGCGCTGATCCTGATGGAGAGGCTCAATTACATCAGAGACCTTATCGTGCGTGAATAGCAGCTACTATTGCATCTTTCACTGCACCACACCGGAAATATTCGGTTACTACTTTAGTATCCTTCTACTTATTGCAGTATTTAAATAATTTAGATCAACTGAAATAAACTGTCATAAAGATGAAAAAAGGGCTCTGAGCTCATGAATACTTTACTGCTGCAAACCCAATTATTTTATTAAACCTGCTGTAGATTCAACTAGCCAACATTAAATAAGGAGTAAAAGACAGCGGTAAAATGTGGCATACACATTAATACAACAGACATATTAATCTAATTAATCATCGTAAATGAAAAATATAAAAGTAAAATATGAACAGAATGGTTACTTTTACTTTGACTTTACAACTTAGCTGATTATGTTTTTATATAAGTTTTCAGGAGTAATATTTTAGTGTGATGTGAAGTGTGTATTTTAATGTGATGGAGCACTTTCACTGAGTAGTATTAGCAATTTAATATAAAAAAAGTATTTGTATACTTTATATTCTGTGAGTTTTTTTTTATTTTTTAGCACAAACCAGAACTCTCCATCTTCTTTCTGTTTCAGGTCAATCCTCTCCTTCTCTTCTTTGACCACGTCATCCCACTCTTTACTCCTGCAGTCACACATATACAAAGAGAAACCTGATGAGTGCTCTTTCTTTCCCCGTGTACACAAAGTGCATAAACAGGAAGCTTCCTCACGCGTCACTCCAGGGTCCTCGATATTCAACAAAGCCCCAGGGGTTCCTCAGCCTCAGCAACAACGTCTCATCCGACGCTTTTGTTACCTGAAAAGTGAAGAGAGAAGAAACGAAGTGTCAACAAGGTAAAGTTTTCAATCACAATTTTAAAACAATTCAAATAAAATCTGCAGAAGAAGATTACGTGATACAATCAAAAGCTCCAGTACATCTGCCAACGGACTTTGTGCTAAGAGATATTTTGTTTACTGAAGAAATATGATTAGATTAGGTCAGTATAGAGATGGATGGTGAGATTAAATTCAATTTCATTTCAACCCAATTGGATTTTTAATTTTTATTACCATGAAACCGATGAGATTAAATGGAATAACATGACATGCAATTCCATTGGACAATAAGATTACATTCAATTAGATGATATTAGTATAGTTTGGATGAGATGGGATCAGATTTAAATATTTAAATTATTAAAGGACATTAGACAGCATTTCATAGAGATGGTTTAACAATGAATTACATCTGTTTCTCATGAAAATACCTAACAGGGTTTCAGGTTATGGTCTCTGGGGAGGCAGTGATCATTGCAGTAACAAAATGCACAGTAAAACCACGCAATGACAACAATAAATGAATAAATAACGCTGTCGTGTTGCCTCTGTGTCGTACTGACCTTGTCGCTGTCGGTGATGGCGTAAGCGTGGCCCTTAACCAGCCCGTCTCCGGTCACTTTACCGACCTCGGGGTTGCTGCTGGCCTGTGAAGACAAAGGGAGCGACTCGTGTGGTTCTGAAGTTGCGTCCGTCTTTGTGCGGCATGAACTCTCGTACCTGGATGAAGCAGCTGAGCAGGCTCCCTCGAGACAGTGCGGCTGTCAGAGACCTCCAGAGGACTTGAGGAGCACGAGACGAGACCTGCAGCGAGTACGCGATTCCTCCTGTGAAATCCTCCATTCCCTCGGAAATGTTGCCCCCCTTCAGGCTTCCGTAGCATCCAACTAACCTGCATGAGGTGAGGTGAGAAAGAGTGTTTGTATCCAATCACCGTAGCTACACGCACACAAACGCACAGAGAAAAAGGGTGATCTCAGACATTGCCAACCAGAAACATATGCTCGGTAGTGGAAACTGACTTGGCATAGGCCTTCTCCACCAGGGCGCTCCAGTACTCGTTGCGGGTGTGAGAGTAGCTGAAGAGCAGACGGCCTTCGCGTACTGGCAGCCTGTCGTCCACAACCACCTCCACCCACTCACCATACTGCCAGAACTGCACAGGGGCGCACAGGGAGAGGGATGGTGAGAACAGAGCAACAGACACGGAGGAATGAATCAGAAGGAAGCGATAACGAGGAGGAAGACAACGTGGATCGAAGGCCGGAACTTCATGTCCTGAATACTTCCCTTTTACTTCTTCTACGCTGCAATACTAACTTTCTTTTAGCTCTGCGTTTGGTCTCCACCAACTCCTGCAAAATGTATCTGATTTTTACTTAAACACTACAATAACCAGCTTTTCTGGTTGTGGGTTCTGGAGCTACCCTTTCATAACGGACCAATTGTTGTTGTAATAATTTAAGACTCTTCAAAGCAAGATTAAGTAACTTTGAACATTACAGGATTCTATGAGTCACATGCGCCTGTAGATATGTTGACCCAACGTTTGGCCCAGTTTACTGATTACCTGACGTTACAATATACATGTCCTACATTCACACATAAATCACTTTAAATTATCTTGATGCTGAAAGTTGCCACACACATAAACGCATCTTATCGAAGCATGTGATACTAAATATATCACGCGAATCATAAACATAACCTTTTTAATCGATCAGAACTGACTGAAGACAATAGTCCTTTAAAGTAGGAGCTAAATAAACACTTTGTTCCCTGGATTCTGTTTATTAAACCATCTCCAAAGGCAGCTGGTGTTAATGACTAGGGGTGTGTACTGTACCGAGTATCTGTGTGTACTCAGCAGCTTAGAGCAGGCCTGCACTGGCCTTTCATAGTTCTGTGAGTGTGTGTGTGTGTGTGTGTGTGTGTGTGTGTTTCCCAGGGGTAGTGACTACCTGCATGTCTGGACTGCTCTCCCATCAGCCTCGAATGAGCTCCCAGTCCTCCCATCCTACTTGTCACGTCATGTCACATTCTCCCTAACAGTCTCTACAGGTCAAAAGCTCCGGGGCAAACGAACCACTGAGCAGAAGCTGTACAAAACATCAATATCCAGCTGTCTGCGTTGACACGATTGACACGTCTAACTGTTAGACAGATGTTTCTTCTGTGTAGGTTATAAGCCTGTCCCTAATGCCCTTGAAAACAGTATTTAAAGCTTCACCACATCAAATTGTGTGTCAGATGCAGAGAGTTCTAATGTTTAACAAAAGGCCAAATGAAGTATGACCAGGTTCTCTATGTGTACCGTGCACAGCTCTTGGTCGGGTTGGTGGCTTTGGTTTCTTCCCGTCGGCAGTCGGGCTCATCAACAGAGCCCGGTCCCCCACTGACTATAACATTCCACCGGTCACTCCCCTTCACACTGCACATGTCACTTTAACTGTAATTTATCACTTTGTCGTCACTTTGTTACTTGTTCGCTAGTGCACTTTATGCTTAATATTTTTTTTACTTTTTTAATATTTTAAATTTTTAACTTTAACTTTATTCCCTTGTTTTATACTAACCCATAGCCTCATTCTACTAACCCATAGCCTCATTCTACTAACCCATAGCCTCATTCTACTAACCCATAGCATTAACATTTCATTTTACTTTATTTTATTACTTGTGCACTGCTGTCTTGTTGTCTATTGTCACACTGTCTACTGTCGCGCACCAACCGCCAAGACAAATTCCTTGTATGTTTGACATATTTTGGTAATAAATGTTTCCTGATTCCTGATTCTTTGTAGAATATCAAGTATGTCGAGACTTCTGATGGGGCGAGAGATGAGATCAAGCTACAATGATACATTTGAGCGTAATAACAGTGTGTGGCTAGCAGGTACACATTGATTGGAGGAATAATTGGCAACCTCACTCATTATGCAAAAAGGCAGGAAGTCAGAGGTTCTGTGATTTATATCTTACCCTAAAATGGAAGATCCCTGCATAGCTCTTCGACAGGCTTTGGTTGGGGGGCACCACCTTCTCAAAGAGGGTGGGGTGCATGGTGAGACAGGACAGGGCTGCTAGCAACCAACAGTTACCTGATAAACAACAACAAAAAACATACAAAGCTTGCACGGACACATTTAAAAAATATTCAGAGTGTTTCGTAATGATTGCTTTTAGGACACGGGAAGCTCTCTCTGTCTCTCTCTCTCTTGCACATACGTGTACTGAAACACATTCCTCTGCAATGGCAACCAGCTGGAAATGTTGCAGCAAAACATCTTTAAAACTCCTGTAAAACACCTTAGATAGAGTTTAATGGAGAATCTCAAACTCCAGCATGGAGCAAGAAGAAGAAAAAGAAGACTGGTAACAAAAGATTAACCAACATATTTTGCTATGGTGACATGACACATTCATTTAGAAATACCAAAGGAGGAAGGAACGCCTGTCGTTGTGAAGAAAATTTTGTTCTAGTTCACCACAAACGAGAAACACACTGAACCACACAGATTTGAAGCAGAGTCGGTGGGCTGTCATGATGACGTCTGGACCCCTGCAGATTCGGGGGTTTAGGGAACACTCCTCTCTCTCCCCCTCACTGTGTGTTTGGAGTTTTGTCCCCCGGGGACCATTGTGCTATGAAGTCACTGCATTTCATCAAGATAAATAGAAATAAACTGAACAGCAAGAAGGGCTTTTGCAGCTTTTAGTTTTGTAAGTATTACTTTTCGAGGATGTTGCGCAATGCCAGTTTAAGACAATTCAGCGTGAAACACACCCACTTTTCACATTCCGGTGAGAGATGAGGTGAGGAAAGGGGAGGAAGAAGTTCTCCTGGTACTCACCCAGTTGGCCCTGACAGATGTCAGTTGTCCCAATTGTGTCCTCCACAAACACAGCGTTCACACCAATTTCCTTCAGACGGAGTGTGAATGTGAGCACAATGTGCACAGTGGGCACATTTCATAGTTTCATTTTTTATACTAAAATAAACAAATGAACAAATGTGATGATTTCAAATCTTATATTATTGACCAGGTCATTTACAGGGATACAAATAAAATATTTAAAAAAAGAAAGTTTAAATCCTAAAATTCATACAGTTTATACACTTATACACAATATCTTCAATATTTCTAGATGTAATATGTGACTATTGAATATATCAACACTTCTGGCTTGGAGATAACTAAAACACGTCAAGTATAGTTAGTTGAAGCAGAATTAGCTTTAACAAATCAACAGCGTATTTTCCAAATATATACAGTCGTTTTTTGTTTTGGACATGCAGGAAGTTGTGACATGACACTATTAATAATTAGTTTCGACCTTAAAATGTTAAATCGTTTAAATAAAGAATACGAAACTTCATGCAACATCTGGCCAGCATCTGGCACGATACGCGCACGGGTACCTTGGGTCGCCGCCACTTGATCGCCTTTTTTGGATCCGGATCTTCCGGCATACCGATGGAGGTCTGTTGGGGGGGGAAGCAGGGATCAGCAAACAATGTTCGAGACTTCAGACATTTCTCCAGTAGAGTCTGAAAGTCCTGATCCATGAACTTGATCGGGTTCGCGATGGAGCCCGGGGTTGAATCCTTGTCGGTCGCCATGCTGCCAATGGATCCGCAGTCAACTTGGTCCGAGCAGCCGTCTCTTAAATACAGATCGAAGCGCACACCCAGCACGCGGACCGTGGGGGACACCCGGAGCACCTCCCCGGCTCTGCCCACACCGGAGAGAGGTGTGCCGAGCGCCGCGGGCCGCCGAGAGCTGCAGTCGGGAGTAATGACACGGTGCCAACAGCCTCTTTCATCCTCTCTGATTTATCATCCAGTCGGAGGCAACGAGCTTCTTCAAAAAGCTGTTATTGGGCCCTCAAGAAGCGGGACTTTAGAGCACTTAGGACTTAGTGTGGTTTTCTGTAGAATCCAGAGTGGACCGGAGGAGAGAGGCGTCGTGGTGCCGCTAGGTGTCGGTCTGCTCCACACATCGACCGTCGATAGAGGCCTGTAGTGTAAATTGTGGTAGTGGTGGTGATGATTGTTATATTGTAAACAAGCAGGTGGGGAGAAAGGCAATAACTAACTGATAGAACCACACCGATACTGATGTAGAGAATAAGCACACAGCAAATAACACATTTCATTATAAGAAATGAAGCACGTCAGATATATTTGTGTCATCTATAGACGATACCTTATAATCTGCTTTCATTGGAGGTTTTACAAACTTGTCTGTGCTCATCATTTGGATTATAATTGTATATTAGAAGAAAGAGGAGCTGATAAAATGTTGATACACCCGTCCACTTTTATGGATGTTGTTGGATTTGTATTTATTTAATATTTTCCTATATATAATGCTAGGATTGAACATCTTTCCAACATAAGGCGTTAAAGGACGAGGCTTCGTGTTATAAAGAGGCTTAAACAATGTTTACAATGTTTATTTACTAAAGTAAAGGTGATTTCACATTAGTGTGTTCATAGTAGCTACTGCAGTGGACAGTGGAATAATAATGTTTATTTGATTTTAATCACTCATACGCCATAGAGCAAGTCCTTGGTTGCCAGGTCATGAATATATGTTTTCCTTTAACAGAACCATTAGTATTGTTTATTAGCTTTTTGGTTCCTCGGAGTGCTTCAACAAGCCTTAGACTGTACTGATAAGTTACCAAAATGATGAACATATTTACATGTATTACTTTATAGTTCCATGGCTTATTATATAGTGAGATTCTAACGACTCAAAAGACGGATCCGTTTTACAACCTGGCAACCGGAACATTGTTCTAATTAATGGTTTACATTTGATCTATTATTCATGCTTAACTATGATGTTGTACCCTGAATAAAGTAAACAAACCACAAAAACATGCCAATCGAGAACCATTGTTTGAACATTTTCCAACACAACTCTTTCTTTGTTTTGCGGTTTTCTTCTTTTTGTCCTATTTACAACACTTGCAATTACCTTGAAAAAAACCCATCTCATCTAATTGATGGATTTTTAAAAGTTGTTGCCAGTCATACAACATATACTGGGTTTAATAGGCTATTCAGAAGGATTGTTTTGCTGTGAATGAAGAAACCGTTTTCGGAAGGGGTGCTTGGCTGCATCCTAGACCGCGTACAAACTCTCATTGGGACTGAAATGATCTGAAGAGGACCTCCAATTACCGTCCCCCTCCTTTCTCTCTCTCTCTCCCTCCCTTCTGTCTGTCACTCATTATATTATCCATTTCCAATAAACGGTTTGCGGGCCTCTCCAGGCATCTCCAGGCGTCCCTCCATCATACGCCTGATTACACTGAAAACGTGAGACTGACCGGGACTAAACAAACAAGAAGAATAGCGACACAGATCCGTCTAATGGTCACCATTTAACTCCATTCATTGGCTCTCCATTATGTCCGTTTGCTCTTTGAGGACGGGATTAGGAAGCCTCGGCGACAAAGGTCAGAGGGCTGAGCAGACACTCCCACACCTCCATGACCTGCTCTGATCCCACGACCCCGGCAGCAGCGGCCCCCGGGCCCCTCTCACTCTCCCCGCCGGTTAACCGGCTTTGTCCCGGCTCGTTTTCTGCCCAATCACTCAAGTCGCGCCGGCAGTGACTGGACCAGAAGATAACCAGCAACGCCGAGGAGAGGCCAACGGAATATGTCACTAATAGATCTTCCATATCTTCCTACTCATTGTGTGATGTCTGTCACCTTATCTTCATTAGAAATAAACTGCTTGCATCTTGAGATTCTCTGTTTTTTTCCCATAGTGTTCTTAAGGCAATGTTTCTATGGATTTTTTAAATGTAATTTATGTTTAATGTCAAATGGAAGCTTTATTGGTTGCTGCTGGTTTTTAGGGCAGGGCAGTAAGTAACCAGTATACATCCTTTGTTTCTGCTTCCATGCGTAAGAACATGATTGTATTTTCACAGCATTTATTCCCATTTTATGGTACTTTATCTACTCAACTTGACTTTAATGGAAGATATATGAATACAACGCCAATGGATTCATTCTCCAGCATAATGAGTACCTGTCACTTTGCCTGCATCAGGGTAACTTCCAGGATCATTTGTATAAATGCAACGTCTGAAGGTAAAGACCTTAATAAGCTGTGTGACGGCGGATATTTGTGCAGACGCGCTTAGAGGCTTCAGTTCACCTGGCCTCCGGCCCGCAGGGGACAGACACATGAAAGCATTTTCCCCTGTCATGTGACTGAACTCTACCTCATGACCTCACTATGCGCGCTAGCAGGTAACACCTCTGACCCAGGAGATGTGAGCGTGTAAAGGGAGGGAGGAGGGGACGGAAGGTTGTCAACCAAGTTTTTCCTGTATTTTTGGACATTTCTTGGCTGGACAACAAACCAAACTGCCTGACCTGAATACATTTGTTTGCCTGTGCATGTGCAATTACCAGAGGAACTGACTAACTGTGAGGTTGACAAGGAGGGTCACCAGGTGCAGCAAGAGATGTGTGTGGGTGTGTGTGTATGCGTGCGTGCGTGCGTGCGTGCGTGCGTGCGTGTGTGTGTGTGTGCGTGCATGCGTGCGTGTGTGTGTTTATGAAAGACAAAGAGAGCGGCAGCCGTTTGAGGAACAGTTTGTCTGAAAGTGTTTGAGCCGGCAGATGTTTGTTCCCCTCATCTCGCCATTTTCTTAAGGTTGTGATCTGCTGCACTTCTGTTTAGCCTTGAAGCTCTCTCCCTCCCTCACCCTCTCTATGTGTATATATATATATATATATATATATATATATATATATATATATATATATATATATATATATATATATATATATATATATATGAGCAATACACTGCAGGTATAACTTGTCTGTAAACAGGATGTGGTGTAAAAATCACCTATTTGCAGTATTCAGGTCAATAATCCATGTCAGAGGCCCCGTTCAGACACCAAGACAACAGTGCTGTGCGATTATGCTACGCGGGGTCTTTTGTTATCCCACAAACTGGTCAGACAGACAACTAACTACTATCTGATCTTAGGAAGACGCTTAACTCAAAAAGTGGTTGTGAAACAGCTCTGTCTGTCATGCAGAAACAAAAATGGAAGCAAAACCAATTTTCATTCATAAGAAAATTTAGTTAAGCCCCACAAAGAATAATTGTATCATATCTCATTGTTTTGTGTACAATTTAAATGTATTGTACTGTATCTTATTGTATATAATGCAACATGAAACATGATATCATATTCCGTTGTATTGTAAATTTACAAGAAAGTTATGCTCTTATTTAAAATCTACTGGAAGACACTTTGTTTAGTTGGGACTAGGGTTGTAAACAAAGCTGATTTCAGACAGTGGGATCGCTCTCACAGAGCTAGTTTGGTTTATATAAAGAGGTATTGTATTCAATGGGGACGAGTGCCTATTTTCCTTTACGTGTTTACCACACTCGGTCTTTGCAATCTTTGCAACAATAACTTCTGGGGTAAAAAGGAGCCCGTGGGTTTCACTCTGGGAAATGCTGTATTTAGGTTTGTTTTTAAATGTATTTTCACCATCATTATCTGCCTGTTTGATGTAACACTGCCTCCCGCTGTGAACAAAAGAGAAATCATTGAAGTTCCTCTCTTTTGTTTTTAAAACACCTCACTGCACGCTCATCAATGCTTCCTCGTACTCAAACTCAGCTGGACTGAGACTCTGGTGCTCAGTGACATTATTTCCCCTCTTATAAGATTGAGGCCTCCTTGTCTTTCCCTCCTCTCGTTGTACGAAGGCGTTGAACTGCACAGAGGTGCACTGGGCTCGCGTTGCCCCTCAACGCGTCCTCCCTCACTCTTAACTGTTGAAGGTTAGGGTGCTGAGGGGAGGGTGCGGGAGAAAAGGTGAAGTGGGTATAATTCCAGGGTTCAGATTTCACTCTGCGGTCATTGCGGGATGAGGGATGGGTGAGAAAAGGTGGGGATTGTGGGAACTGTGCGAGGATAAAGAGCGGAGGGGGAGTCCTGCGGTTTCTTCGGATCACTCCCAAATGCATCTTTCTCTCTCTTGTTATCCCCGTCTCAGCCGGCCCTGGAGATGATTTAATCCTCCGCCACGGTCTTCTTCTCCTCAACTATTCTGGGTATAGCGAGGACAACAGGACAGGGACGGCATAGACGATTGGAGGCTGCACACAGTACGCCGTGAGAAATGTAATTAAAAAATCCCAGTTAATTGGCTTTTTCCATGATAAAGCACAATCTTCTCATACATAAGTGAGAGCCTCTTATGGCCACAGGCCTGCCCTGTAGGAAAGCAAACACAGAGCTCTGACATTCCCTTTGTTGTGAGCATTTCCAGAGTTAATCACCTTACATTTAATCTGAATTTGTGATTTTGCCACTATACTGACACAAAATTGGGCTTTGTGTCTCTAAGCACCACAAGGTCGAGCAGTGAGATGCCTCAGTCATTCCATTTAAGTGTCTAAAGATGATGCAGGAGGCCGCCAGCATGTTTTCTTTAACACCATGTTATGAATGAGACTATGGCAAAGTTACTTTTGGTGGAGTCCTAATCCAAAAATCTGGATTGTTGTGTGTGATGTCAGTAAATTGACGGATTATTTAAATAAAAAGGCTATTTCTCACTTTTAACTAAATTTTATAGTATTTAGATTCTAAAGCACCAAATTAAGTATGTTACAAAAACCAAAATCCCAAATGCGCTTTACAAAGAAATATCTAATTTTGTGTCACTAAGAGTTGTTTAAGTGTGTTTAGCTTATTTAAATTTGCTGTAACCGTCTCTGCTGCGTCTTTCTCCTGAAGTGGCCTCTCCCAACTTCAAGACCAACAAAAGTTCTCTCTGTGGAGTCGAAACACAACCATTAAATCTCAAAGTCCAAGCTACTGCTGCCCGCAGGGCCGCCATTGGTCTGGAAAACACACACGGGCCCTCCTATTGGCAGACATTAGGACCTCTTCACGTTGCGATAGGCGGCCGACATTGTCCCGCACAGGGCCCGACGCCGCCTCAGAGGTGTGGACTGCAGGAAGACAAAGGGCACTCTGGGACGTGGGACAGATATCCACTTGCTCTAGGGGCTACAGTGCCGTTTCCCCGCGTCTCACCTTACCTTACATAATTGGGTCCATTCGAGCACCAAATGGCGCTTGCTTTGGCGCCCAACCGAAAGGGAGGGCAGGGTTCACCAGAGGGAGAGAGGTTGTCACCTGTACCGTCCCCCCTCCTCGTTTTTTCCGTCTCTGCGGAGGACGACAGACAAACCGACTCATCCGTGTCTGAGGGGCTCCGTTCTCCACTTCCTTGTTTTTCTCTGTAGCACAATGGTAATTGGTAGGAGTGGGCGTGTGTGCATCTGGTGCAATAACCCCCTACCCCATCCAACCCCACTCCTCTTCATCCACCCAGCCCCCCACCCTGTTGAAACCTCATTAAAAGACCTGCTGTTAATGAGCTAGAGGGATCATACAACTTCATTTTCATTAAGGGGGGGGGGGGGGGGGGGGGTAAGGCCCGGAGATGCTGGTGCTGAGGTTTTCATGCCCTTAAAATGGAGTCAGCAATTATCTCAACCCCTTGACACCGACCCAGCTCAATAACCAAACTGGCCCTCCTCAAAGAGAGACCCGCGTCCCGTCGCAGCGCGCTGCACCCAGCTTACAAACTGCATGAGGACTGACACCAACGCAAAAATACACTCACACAGACACAAAATAAAATTTACATTGTCTCTAGACAAAGCCAGCAACATCACAAGGATGTAAACAAGGAGTGAGGGTCCCTAATCCAAACACTCACATTAAAAATTAATAACTCAGCGCTGACTGTGGTCCTCAGAGAAATGACCCACTCTGCCTAAGACAACATCCTGGTGAGAAAAGATACTCCGAAATAGTTTCAAACGCTGTGTTCTGGGTACAGAGGGAGGGGGGGGGGAGAGGTGGTGGGGGAGGGTTGAGAAAAGCAACCCCAAGCAGAAAAGACAATACAAAATATTTCACCTCAAATCTTTATTGAGGCTCCTCTTGAGAAGATGAATTACAAAATGGTGTCAAGTTTACAAAGACAGCAGAGCTTAACAAAAGCCGCGGCTCAGCAGACAGGAGACGTTGCTCGGGAAAGTGGAGGCTGCTCGTATTAATAATAACAATAATAAGCATAGCAACAGCAAGTATGTCAACTTATGTACAACACCTTATCCCTGAACAGTTACACTGCACTCGTTCACAATCACTCATCACACAGTTTCCCTAGTAGATCACACAAAGTCCTCACAGTAGTCACAAAAATCTTGGCAGCACTATACTTGACAACTTTGACCTGTAGAGTTGTTAAATTCGCAGGTTTCACCCAATGGTTCAGCAGTTACACGATTCCCAACATGCAGCATCCATAAATTAGGAATCATTCAAAACACAGGCAACTAAAAAAACAGTTTCAAATGGCTGCAAAACATGCACGAGCTTCAAGCCGTCCGGCACTGTACAAATGTAAACAACGAAAGAGAAATTACCATCACAATATGCACAAATAGAGAAAATCATACACACCCGTTTCACATGAAGGTAAAATTGCAAGAGGAAAAGGTCGGATGGGGTATGCATAGAAACAAAGAACAAAAAAACAACAACAAAAATACACCAGTAGCTAGATTTTAGATTCTCCTTATTCAGATTTATAAAATTTTGAAAACAGAAAATCATCTTTACACACCGTCAAAGAGTCAGGAGCACAACCTTGCCAGGCTCCTGGAGCCCTGTAAACATTACATAAGTGACAAGTGTTGTGACATCTAAGCGCCTTTAAAAAGAGGAGCCTGACAAACTGCAGGCGGACAGTGTTTGGATTATTTTCACCCTTGTGGCTCTTCAAACATTTCTAGTCTTTAAAAGGTATTCTCAAAAGAAAACCAGCAACAGCAAGAAAACACAACATGACCTTTCTCCGTCTACTGATGCTGAATATACATTAACATCGTTCTATGGCTAATAGAATCCCTTTACTATATTGTCTGAGAATTGACACCTGTCCAGTCGCTCGCCAGAGATATAAATCACTTGTACTTTGCATCCTGCACTGCAACATGGTGATTGGTTTCCTGTGTCTGCGTGGACTGTGGCGGTTCACTTCCTGTTCACGAGCTCTGGTAATCTCCCTGCTGAATGTCATGGCCTCGTTTTTTCTCTCTGTGGTCTAAAGAACTGTAGGCACTTAAGTCTCCACCAGCAGCTTCGCACACATTGGTGAACAACGTGGTGTCTGTGTTCCTCGGCGCCGGCAGAGACGAAGCTGCTGCTGCTGCTGCATTTCTTTAAACTAGATTCCAGTTTTACTTGACGGTCTGTTCAATAATGGTACCTCTTCTTTTTACTTGTATGGGCCACCTCAATCCTATACATACAAAACATATTTAATGTCAGTAAGCGAACGAGATCGGCTCTCACGGCGCAGAAGTCAAAGCTTTCGCCTCCGCCTTGCTCTCAAGTGGGAGATCGGCCACCATGGCGGCGCCGTTCTCCGCGTACTCTACTTGCCCCTCCTCCACCTCCAGGCCTCTCGCGAGACCCCGCTGAATTTTCCTCTCAATTTCCACCTGATCCAAACTGGCTTCATTCTCCTCCTCCTCCTCCTCTTCCTCCATTTTCACCACCACCACTTCTTCTTCAGCTTTGATGGCAGCCAAAGTGTCGGCGGCGCTGGCCTGTGCGTACGCCCCCACGCTGGCGTGGCTCAGCCCGTGGACTTTCTTCAGGTGCTTTTCCAGAGTGGCGTAAACCGTGAAGGGCACCGAGCACAGCTGGCACAAAAAGGACGCCTTGGCTCCCCGCGCGCCGTGGGTCTTCATGTGGCGCGTCAGCTTTGAGCTCTGAGCGCAGGCGTAGTTGCAGAGGCCGCAGCGGTACGGCCGCTCACCCGTGTGGCTGCGGCGGTGCACGGTCAGGTTGCTGCTGTTTCTGAACTGCTTGCCGCAGTACTCGCAGGCCTCGTCTTTTTTCTTCTTACCGGCCGAGCCGGCGGTAGTACCGATGGCGGGGTTGTTGTTGTTTCCCCCTCCGCCGCTGACGACTCCTCCCACGCTCCGCCGCTCGTTCTCTCTCTGCCACTCCTGCACGACCTCGCTGACTTTGGCCGAGCTCCACTCCGTCTCCCTCTCCGTGATCTCCCCTCTTTCGTTCTCCCACTCGGCGACGCCCCGCGCTCGCTCGCCCATCTCGGGCCGCTTGGGCGTGCAGTTGCCGCTGGCGATGCCGCTCTCCCCGCTGCCCCCGGTCTCTCCGCTCTCCAGCGAGCCTTCGGAGGGGCTGGCGCAGGGGGAGGTGTGCCGAGGCTCCCCTCGCACCTCCGCATCCTCTTCCCCACCTCTCTGGCACTGGTACAGCCTCAGCAGCTCCCTGTCCGCGGGTCGCACCTGCGAGGTGAGCAGCATCAGGCCTGACGCTATGGACGGTTGTTTGGGCGCGGCCAGGTCGAGCTCGGCGGGACCCTGGGGCCTCGTCTCTGCGCCGCCCGCTGCCTTTCCCATGGCGATACCGGCGCCCTGCATTTGAAACCTGCCTCTCATCCCGTGCCTCCCTGCATCCTCCTCCATGACGACCATATCCACCGACTCGTAGCCGACGCCTCCGCCTGCGGCGTCCCTGTGATGGCTCCTTATGTGCCGGGCCAGCTGGCCACTCTGGGCGAAGGCCTGCCCGCACACTCCGCAGTGATAGGGCCGGTTGCAGGAGTGAGTCCGGCGGTGGGTGGACAGGGCATGCTGGGACAGAAAGTTATGGTCACAAAGCTCGCAGGAAAAGTCAGACTTGAGGGCGCCGGTTTGAGGGAAGGGAGACGCCGCCGGTGGAGAAAAGGACGGAGAAAGCATCAGGCCTCCGGGGGAGCTGCCGGCGTTGTCGTTATTCCCCTCAGCGAGCTCCCTGAGCCGCACGGAAAAGTTCAGGGCCTGCATGTTGCCGGAGGCGGAGGAGGAGGTGTGCGTCTGACGGGAGCGTCCGAGGCGCAGCGTGGAGGGCTGGAAGGCAGAAGCGAGGGCTTGGCTCAGGTGACACGGGTCGAGTGTGGCCGTAGCGGGCTTGTGCGCTTTGAGTCCTCCCTCTCTTCTTTTTCTTCTCCTTCCTCCTCTCATGTCCGTGTCTTCTTCCCCCTCCTCCTGGTAGATGCTGAAGGAGTGGATGTGCTGAGCGTGCTGTAAGAGCGCCCATGCAGAAGGAAACAAGCCTTCACACTGCTGGCAGGTGAAGTAAGAAGGTTCCTCGGTTCCTGGAAAACAAAAAAGACCAACGTTAGTGTTTTTAGTCAGTCTTTTATTTTGAAGGGTTTTGACTTTTACTACATGGGAACCAATCTAGGGATTAAACATTAAAAAAAATCTGTGTAAAAGAATAAATCTAAACAAGGACTTAAAAGAACATAAGTATCAGCCAACGAGGACACACATACCAGAAGAAAAGTACAGATGGATGGAAATGATTTGGAGATGAAGAGGAGGGTAAGGTCAGGTCATGAAGAAGTAATGTCAAAATAAGGAAAAAGTGGGACTCAGGTTGGAGAAATGGGGCTTCAGATGCAGAACGACAAAAGGAGATGGAGTCGTGTTGCAAAGTACATCTGGAGATATTTTTATATGCGGATAGCTTTGTCTCCTAACCGAGAGCCACTCTCCAATTAAGCTGCAAATTGCTAATTAGCAGAACGTAGAAAATGAACGCTTTATGCAAATCAGGCACTGACTCAGCCTGCTTGACAAATGAGGCCTTTCTGCATAAATCAAAATTGGAGAGAAGATCCCCAAATTGAAGGGGAAAACAGTTCCTTTTTTTCTTGTTGGAGAGGTTCAAAGCAGACTCTGGTATAAGCCTCTTTCATGTTTCCTCAAGTCAAATCCTTCTGTATTTTACTGGAGGGGGGAGGAGAGTGAAGATGAAAAAGAGAACTGTTTCTCCCCCCCCCCCATCTCCCGCCCTCCCTCTGTCTGGAGACGAGAGGAGCTGTGGTGTTCATGTCCTTTAACCTAGCCTGAGGAGAAACCCAGGCGAAGTTGAGATACTTCTTTTAAAAATAGGGTGAAGAGTGAGTGCAGAGAGAGAGAGAGAGAAAGGGGGGGGGAGGTAGGTAGGTAGGTCAGGGCTCAGGAGATAAAAAGAAAATGAGATAAAAAGATTATAATGTCGTATGCGGGGGCCAAGAGACACCACGAAAATATGTCACCCCTCTGGATTGTACTTGAGACCCATCCTCCAACCCCGGCTCTCCTCACCCCCTCTACCCCCCAAAACCCTCCAAATCTTCCCCTGGAGGGGAAGGGGGAGCGGTGGGTGCGGGTGGGGGGGGGGGGGGGGGGGGGGGCTTTTGTCTTGGGGTCCTGGAGTGAAACACAATACCCAGCCGGTTTCTCTTTCCTTCCCTCTCTCCTCCTTTTTATTTTTTGTAAGGATTCCCATTTGGCCCGGGGTAGCACTTGAATATTAAGCAGAAGCAATAACTACTAATTAAAAATGCAGATTGGCTGGGAGCACTAACGAGCAGCAGGCAGAATCTCTTCTCCCTCGGGAGGCAGAGGGAGGAGAAGAGAGAGGCGGAGGAAGGGGGGGTGTGGAGGGGGGGGGGGTGAGAAATTGAAAGAGGGCAAAGCGAAAGTGTGTTGAAGATGTGGGGGGAATGAGGAGGGGGGGGATGTTGGAGATGAGGGGGGAAAAAAACAAACAAGGAGAATAAATAAAAAGGAATGAGACAGATGCACGCGGCTCTTCGGTAATCCGTCCCACTCTCTTTTCGTCTCGGCCCTCGCCGCGTCTCTCTTGAATGCAGAAAATAGATGGAGGACCTTCCTGTTGGGGGATAACTGTCGGTTCACTTTGTCATCTCAGAAGCTTCAGATGCTCAGATCCCTCCCATGAGAAAAAGACATCCTATTTCTTACGAGGCTGCAGGACGTCCAAATGAACCTGTCCCTTTGTAACTCAAACTCCGTGTCACAAAACCGATTATCGTGGGAGACAAAACACTAAAAACTGGGCAATTACCAACTCCATACCAGCTACATCTGCGTATAAAACTTTAATCCAAACTTATCCACTTTTTCATTATTTACAAGTCGCCATGCTCTTTCCCCTCCTCGTGTGTTGTATAATCCTGCGGGCACCAAATGACCAAACATGTGCATTCTCAAACTGTAAGCCAGAGACAGAGCGAGATGAAAAACAGACTGAAATAGAAAACCGAAGAGATTGTGGACAGACGGAAATGGTGCGTACACCAGTCCCCCTGAGCGTTACACAAAGGAAGGAACTGCTAACGTGTGTGCACACGACAGAGAAGGTTTCAAAATGTACAAAGCGGCATCGATACCTACTTTGAGTGTGCAACAAGGCGCTCCGTCAGTCTGCAATAACTTACAACATCCTGCTGCACACTCGCCCTTCTTCACCTCAAATACAGCACGACCTTCAGACGCATCTGACCGAACGCAATAACTCCCTTCCATCCCAAAACACCATGATTGTCACTGCTCTGGAATCTTTTACCAAAAATGACTATATACTGACAATTCAAGAACTGCTGATTGACTGACCATCAGGGTGTCTGCGCTCTTCTTCCCTTAACAACAGAAAGGAGAAGAGGGACGGCTGAAGACGCCAAAAAATGTGACAACAAGAGGAAGGAAAAAAGAGAAAGCGATGCACAAGATGAAGTAAAAGGACGAGGAAATTCCCGGGAGCTCAGGTGGCTCGGCCCCGGGGCAGAACAGAGGGAGATGGAAGAGAAGCTGCACATGATGCAACGTCCTCCATTACGGTGTCATGACAGCAAGGAGAGCTACTGGGAACCGCCTCACATTTACTCCTCTGACCATTTCCTACGGAGATGCCCGACTGCAACCAACAAACCCCTTTCCACGAGAAGCAGGCTGGCCTTTACACAAAAAAAAACCGGGGAAAGCGCGGGAACAGGCTCCTGCGCTGGCGCTAGGAGGACAGGAGGACGGGAGGATGGGGAGGAGGACTCTGTTGTCCAGGACGCAGTGGAGGACAGAGATGCAGAAACATGTTTACCTGGCCATTCCACCTCAGAGACTGACAGTCAGGGAGATGAAAAGGAGCTCAGGTGCTCACTGTCGAGCCCTCGGGGACCCTCGGTGCCCTCCGAACGCTCCCGACGCCTATCCTTTCCACACAATTAGCCTGTGCGTCACTAACTCACGCACGTCTGCTAATGGCAACGGCTAGCTAATGAGCTGGACTCGGGGAGGGAGGCGAGTTGGGGGGAGTGTAGGGGGGGGCTGAGGGAAACAGTTGTTAAATGAAGAGGAAGGCGGTTGAAAAGAAGAAAGAAAAAAAAAATTAAACAAAACAAAAAACAGAGTCACTAATTAGCAACCTGGCTTGCATTTATTTTTATTCTTCAAGCGCTCACCTGCTCCGCCGTGCTCCGCCTTCGCGCCGGGCTCCTCCCCCCAGGCTCCTCCTCCTCTCCTCAGCTCGATGAAGGCCGGTCCAAGCTCGCCATTGTCGGTGTGCTGCTGGGCCCGGTTGGCCGGCGAGGGGGGCGTGGCATTGGCGTTTGAGGCTTGGTCCTGGGAACGGCAGGCGCCCTGCTTGTGCTGGATGAACGCCAGGATGTGGGCGAGGGGGAAGGCCCGGCTGCACTGGCCGCAGGTCAAGAGGTCACGACCCTCACCGGGAGCGTGGACCTGTGGAGCAGGCGGAGGCCGGTCGTCGGGGCAAGTGGCGACATTCGCCGGGCCGGTGTCATCTGACAGAAAGGGGACAGGCAGCAGAGGGGAGACAAATTAAACCACTGGTTCCGCTGTGTTTACGGTTTACGTTTAACAGGAAGTGATTAACAAAAGAGGGACACACGAGCACGTCACGTCATTGAAAATAGAAATAAAGGAGAATTTAACAAAGGGATATAAATCAATTAATTAATTAAGTCTCTTTCTTTTCAAGAAAAGACTCAAAAGGTTCCAGGTTACAAATCTGAATAATATTTGATTCTCTTGGTCTCGTGGGACAGTAAAGTGAGTTGCCCTGTTGGTCAAACAAACAAACAAACAAAACTAAGTCAAGAAAAGAAAATCCCATTTCATCCAGTATTTTTGGGCAGCGTCTATGAAACGGGTCCACAGCAGAGTGGTTTCTCTCGAGGATTGTAACGATCAGCCAGAGAGAGTTATCACTTTTACACACATCACTTTCTTTATTGGTATACAGAAGAAAATCAAACTTTAACATTAACATCCCAATTTGTATCCCAAAAAAAGGCTGAACATAGAGCCAACGCCAACATGTTCTGACCCACACATCCAACCTACAAGAGTCTCAGTTAGTTTAGATTTCTTCCTTTCTGTTTTTGACCAAGTTCTTACGAGTGAACGAACCAAAGTGGCAAAAGTGCTGTTAGACCTCAATGGAACAACTCAGCAGGCGTGGTGATCGAAAGTGCACGTTTCAGTTGTGAGCTCTAAAAACAACGAGGCCAATCTGCTCCGCCAATACTGACCACTTCCTTTAACCAACCGAAGACAGATCCGCTGTGAATGAGGCCGCTGCGCGAGGAGCCCAACTGTCCTTCTGAGCCTCGGATTACTGGCACATCCCAATTCAATAACAAGTGAAGTTTATGATAATAAAAAAAATCAAGTCAAAAAAAAAGAAATTAGAAGCAAAGTGTTCACTTGTGTACGCTACCGATCATCAATACGAGCAACCCGGAGTTTCTCAACAGGAAGTTGATTGCAATAAAACCGAAGGTGTTTGAGATAAGAACAGCCCTCGTGGGTGCTCACAAGTATGCTCAGGACGGCTCTTCTCATTCCACAACCGGTCAAACTGTATGTGGTTAGCAGGGAAAACACTGCAGACAGGTGCAGGCAGTGGACACAACGTCAAGCAAACCCAGAGGCTGAGTAAACTTTGGATATCTGTTAAGAAAAGGCTTCCAGCTCAGGCCAGGCTGGAGGAGGAGGAGGAGGAGGAGGAAGAGGAGGGGTCAGTATTGCACAACGCGGTCACGGGCACACCTTGATGCCTCCACCGGATCACCTGCCCCGGCTACCGCGCAGGACAGGTACAGACAGTACAGTCTGGAGTTAGATCTCGCCAGTCGTTACTCAAAAATGTCACCTTTCCGGTTTCAGGGCTGCGCTGTTTGTGCAGACTTGCAAGGCGCGGTCTCTCGACGCTCCAACGCACGCGCACGCATGCACTAACGCGTGCAAACACGCACAAACACACACACGCACGCAGAGACGGAGTTGAGTCAGGACCTGTGGTCACACCAGACACGCACCACTGGTCTCTCGTAGAGAACTGCAAAGAAAAAACCCCCAAACGGTGTTCAAGTTTCTCTCTTATTTCCCTCCACACATCACAGGTTCCTTTGTGAGCTGCACTTTTTGTCTTCATGTTTAAATAGTCTGAATGGGATCAAATGCGAAGTCTGAATGGGATCCATTACGTGTTTTTATTAAAAAGGAGATTATTTGATTGTCCAAATAATTAAACAAGAAGAAGATGGGGGCAGTACTTTAAAAACGGACGAGCCAGAGGCAGAAACTTGATCATGGTCTAAAATGAGGACATTAATCATCGTGTTCGGACCTGTAGCCTCTGAAAACAGCCTGACAATAAAACCGGTCCTTCCTCTACGAGCACAATACACGCAAAACACGTAGCCTTTAAATGTATATATTCTAAATGTACTCAAATATACCTACACTGGCACAAAAGTCGGTGTATACATAAATATAACTAGTTCGTGTGATCTCCAGATGATTTTGCGTGTAAAATAAAATAACGTGAATATAATTTGATAACCGCGGCGGCCGCGCGTCCCGCGAGCCACGCGCGGAGACACAAAACTCGAATTTGATGACATAAATTCAATTCTAAATATCATTTTTCAAAGAAAAGCCCCAAAACACACCGGCCTCTCGCATCGTGCCGACCACGCGCCGCCGCCGCTAACCTTGGATTGCACTCAGGTGCTGCGGTCTGCTTCCAAGTTTGCGCCTGGACATCGCGTCGAGCACCTTCTTCTCGGTCCCAAACAACGACGGCGAGGACAGAAAAACAACCCTCTTATTTTAAAAACAAAACAAACAAACAAATAAAAAAAAAGAAATCCGTCTCGTTGCGATAAGTTGCGGGGAGACGCGGGTGGCGGACGCAACGTGATGGGAGCGACTGTCCGCTGCCTGGACGCGCAGCGAGCTGTGGAGGCAGCGTTCAAGTTCACGCACCCCCCCCCCTCCGCACAACCCCCCCGTAGCGACGCGGAGGGCAAAAGGGGGCATGGGCGACTGCAGGCACCGCCCGCTCCTACGACCCTGACCCCGCCCACCTCGGGCAACACGCTCCGCAAACGAGCTCGCCTGTCACTTCAGAGCTTTTTCCCGGTTTGCAGTTGTTTTTTTTCTTCTCTCCTCCACCTCAAGAGGCGTTTGCTGTCTGTTCGTAACAACTCTGTCATCAGGTAGAAGTCCACGTGTTTCTCCTCAGCGCACAAGTACCTGGATGGTTTCATACAGGTGTCCGGAGAGCGCGTCAGAGGGCCGCTGCGTTCTCCTGTTGACCAGCTGTGACTTCTTTAAAAAGACACAGAAATACGGCAAATAGTTGTTTTTTTTTAAACGGCGAGAAAAGCCCCAGAAGCGACAGATTTGAGACCCGATAGAAGCTGCAGCGAGGAACTTCCCGCTGAGAACTGTCGCCATCTACTGATGCACATTAACAGGAAGTGGAGTAACTTCAGCGGGAAAATTCTGGTGTTACATTTTGTACATTTATTAAAAGGCACACAGACCAAATGTAACAAAACATCAGGTTTAAATATTTAGGTACAACCTGTACGAGACAGATGGGGGGGAAAAAATGGAAACTGAGCAAATCATTTCAAATTCTGCTTTATTTTTTATCTGTATTTGGACATTCGACATTATTGAAAAGAAAAGTATATTTGCTGCTGATAACTGGCTGGCAGAGCAGAGTATAAAAACAGGGAGAGATGGATTGAATTCATACATTAACTTAATTTCTTTAATAAAGAAGTTTTAAATTGCAGTGTATAAATATCCTGTACATCAGCTCATGAAAACTGTTTAAAACGGTCTTTGAGTGTTGAGAACCTTGGAAGAGGCAGACATGGGGTGAAAAAAAAAGAATTAAAAAAAATAAATGATATTGCTTAGTATTATGTACTTTGAAATAGAGAAGAGCCGGCCAGGCAGGAAAAGAAAAAAAAACATGCAGAAGAAGAAAAAAAACAAACTCATTTAATAAACCTCAAGTCTCTTTATAAGATGAAGAACCAATTGGCTGTGAAATTGGTGAAACTAAACGGCCTCGCAGTCTGAAAGGAATACTCCGTCAACAACACATACCAGAGGACATATTATTCAGGTAAAGACTTGTGCCACATTCACTTCATATTGTTACACGCTGCTTGTTTAACAGCATGTGTGCCAATGACAAGGTTTTGTAATGACGTGGGGTTTTTTTTTGTTTTTTTATAAGATGCATCAATGTTTTCCAGGGATCAGTGTCGGTAGTGTGGACTCCGAGACCGGGACCGGGAACGAGACCGGGAACGAGACCGGGAACGAGACCTCCTGAAAAGAAATGTACACAATGATCAGTACGAAGGGGAGAGCAGTAAGAAAATACCACGAGAAGTTAGTTCAACAGTTGCTCATTGAATACAAATGCACACATTACTGACGTAAACCACCCTTCAGCAGCATTATTCTACACCAACATCTTTAGAAGTTTATGTATGTTTGTTTGGTTTTTAATGTGAATTAAAAAAAAGTATGGCCTCTCATGACATTAAAGATTGTTTGATTTGTGGGACAAATAATATAATTTAGTCTAAACATAAAGGGGATACATCATGAAAATGACTTTGGGTCCCACAAACAAATAAGAACCCGTTTAAACATTGTTTTTTGTGGGCTGCCTGGATGTGATTCAACAAGCCATTCACTCTCCTTTCCTCTTTTCACATGCGGACTCATTAGAATAAACCACCCACATTTCTGGATCTGCCGTTGCATAGCTGAACCATATTCTGCTTGCAAGCTAATCAGAGCAGACTAGGAGATTCTGCTGTAGAGCTTAAAGACCCATGTGCCCACACACACAACATGAGACAAACATGTTCTAGTAGGGACCCAAAATACAAGCATAAACATGAAAATAGGCACGATACGTCCCCTTAATATAAAAAGTTTGAGATATTTTCTTTGGTATTAACATTTTACTGGACTATTATGCTCCTTGCTCTCATGCCACAAGACTTGAAAATACTGATTCTGTAGTTGAGTGAAGAAGTGCGGTTGTGTGCGCGCATTAATGTGAAACGACTCCCGTAATTCCTTCGGCTTCAGTGGAGCCACGTCGATTCTTGTGGCTTCTCACATACCTTCTGTGTGAGCTGTGCTCTCGGCCTGCAGGGACAGAGGACACAGACACGCCATCAAACAATAGTAGGGAACGGCAGTCAGAGCACACATACAGCAAACCAAACATATTTGGGCTCGTGGTCAGACAACAAACGGCACTAAACTAAATCATTATTATATTAGTTCCACATGGCATCTTGAGATCAGAAATCTGAAGCATTACCATATTTGGAAGGGGAGGGGGAAGGCGAGTGGCTCTGTCGCCCGTACTGCCTCTCCCATTCATCCCTCTCCTTCTCCCGTCTCTCGCGCTCCCTAAACGCAGAGCCGCTGGGTCAGACCGTTGCAACACACAAATACCACACAGTCCGCGCACACAGTACGCACACTTACTTCATGCGTATCTTGCGTGCCATGGCTCGCAGCTCTCCCTCCCTCTCCTAGAAGATAAAAAAAAAGAGAAGTCAGCAATGAGGGGGGATGCAGGAGGACTTCCGCCTGAAAATAACGTACATACATGGAAAGAAAACGCACCTGTCGCTTGTTTTCCTGCTGCTGGATCTTCACCTGAGCAGCTCTTTTATCCGCCTTGGCTGCAAATTTGGGGCAAAAAAAAAAGGAAAATTCAGCTTTAATGTTGACGCATTTTCACAGGTTTGTTAACTTGTGCAATGACGCATGCAGCTTGTTCACTTTTTACTCACACTGCTTGTTGAGTGCCTTCTGCATTTTTAGCTTGAGCCGCTCCTGAGGGGTCATCTTGGGCTGCAAGTGACAAATGTGTTAGCACATGACTTCAGAGCCAGTGTGTGTGTGTGTGTATAATTAAGATAATCAAAGGCTTATTGTCATACAATTCTGATACGCATCTTAATATATAGTTACATTTGTAGTAGTAGTTAACAAGTACAGCTACAGGCCGACTGTGTGTGTGAGTGTGTGATAAACCGTCGCTGTAGCTCAGTGGGATAATTCAGAAGCTAGACAGGATCTATTCACATACATTTAAAGTATGAACTACCGTCAGCGAGCTAAAAGGGGAGGACAGCAGAAGGAAGAGAATGTCCAAAAGGGAAACAAGTACAGGTTTGGTGAGTTCGGAAAGTTCAGAAAGAGCCAGTGGCGTTTTGTTACTGACACACCCATCGCTGGGCCGTTTGCACCTGGCCAGGCAAGAAAAACTGCAGGTCAAAACGCTGCAGAGAAGAAGATTGTCTGTTGAAGAATATGCAACGCGTTTCTTCTCAGTGAGAATATGCAGCTCGTTCACTACTGCAAACGGTCAAGAAGGTTTCAATTCATTAAAGGGGTTAATTTAGTCTTAAAGCGACGGTCCGGCTCTTTGGGAAATGCCCACATTTCCTTTCGCGTGGACAGCTCGATGCAGCGGTCTGCACATGGAGCTGCCACGAGTAGCCGGTTCGCTTTAGTAAGACTGGGAACAGAAGCTCGGTCAGTTACATGTTATTTGTTCTAGATAAAGTCTGGCACACAACCGCTCCGTGAGTTTTTTCATTTTTCCTCTTCAGTTAGTATGGATTACACAAACAAGATAACATATTTAATAAAGAGATGGTGCGATTATTTTGTTACCCCTTGAACACAGCCAGGCTGTTTCTAGTCTGCACTGATCTACGCTAATTTTCTGCCCCCCCGTGGTGCTGGATTTAGGCCACAGACACGAGAAACAGGAGACAAGTTTTACAAAATGTCCAACTATTTCAGTTTTAGTAGGAGCGGGCTCTGCTGCTTGTTAAAACAAGCCCAAAAACGGCTGTCCACAGCACGCCCATCTTGTTTTCCATCAGAGCTTAATCAACCCTCTTGGCCAATACTGAGTCACAAGTTGTAACAAGACACATGGTCAGTACTAAAAAGAAGAAATCCGTCTCCCTCTTAGGGCCATCGATGTGTGACGCACCGACCTGTATGTGAGACGACAGACAGACACACACAGGAACGCACAACACACACTCAAAGCAAGACAATGCAGACAGACAGCTGAAATGTTCACTCCACACAAAGATGGAGGCGTTTTTTCAGTGTGTCATTCTTCTCAGCCAAACACTTGAGGAGGTGAAGAATACGGTCAAGGAAATAGCAAAATAGAAGACGGGCTTTGATTGCAGTGCATGCCCACTTTGTGGATGAGGCGGGTTGGGAGAAGGGTGTGTGTGTGTGTGTGTGTGTGTGTGGGGGGGGCATTTTATTTTCTGTGGGCAACAACGGCTTCTACATCCCAGTCTGCTGGACAACCATGTCAGCCTGTCAGGGATGAGGGAGGCGTAGGCTTTAGCAAGAAACCCAGCTAGATCAAATTCTTACTGACTTTGGCAGCTCCCGTCTCTTTACCACCCGGAGTATCAGGCCTGGAGACACAGAGAGAGAGAGAGAGAGAGAGAGAGAGAGAGAGAGAGAGAGAGAGAGAACCATTAGCCGGGCTGATGGAGACATTATGGTTTCTTTCATCTTCCGCGTTTGAGCACATTTGGTAATTAGAAAAAAAAAAGAAAAAAAATTGCCAATGGATGAATGAAATTTATGAGAAAATAAATGCTCTATTTCCTGAATAGCAATTAGAATAGAATTAGATTTAACACATCATTTTGTATTATTAGACAAAGTACCGTTATAAAATAAGGAGATTTAAAGTGCTTTAAACGGTTGTATTGCTGTTTTTTGGATGACTAACAGGCAACCCTTCCCCCACGTTCCCCATCGACAGGCGCTCGGCACTCCTGGGTTGAAGCTCTTCAGGCTGCGAGGTGACGCGTCAGCGAGCCTTTGAACAGCGAGCTCCGAACCAACGGCAGCGTGCCTCTGATCCAGGGCGTTTGTCGAAAAGCTCCAAAAGTTATCGGCTAGAATAAAAACTGGGCTCAAATTGTGTAGTGTGAACTACAGCAGCCGTCTCAGAGGGCCTTTTCAGCGTACGTGTGTGTATATGTGTGTGGGAGGGCGGGGGGGGGTAATCTCAGCCTCCACGGAGATAGCAAAGGAGAAAAGCTGTGTGCCTGTAAATTATACGTAATCATAGCGACAAAGTCGTTTTCCGTTCGCTCTACTTCGACTCTGATGTAAACGCTGACAGTGGAAGGGAAAACACAGATTTTCCTAAATTGCATCCACATTTTCCCAAAGATCAACGGCCTCATCGTGGATGTCTGTTCACTGCAGTGACCTTCTTACTTTCTTAGCTTGTCACGGACGGTGTTGGTCGAAGGCAGGGCTCCACTTGGAGGGGAGGGACTTTGGTTGAGGCGGCTAGGGGACTGAGACGGACTGCGGCTGCCGCTGTCTCCTCTCCGGTGGCCTCCGCTGCTCCGGCCCCCTCGCCTCAAACTGCCCCCCTGCCGCGAGCTGGAACGGGACCTGACAGGAAACAGAAGGAGAGGGAACGCGTCACTGCTGTGTGTGTGTGTGTGTGTGTGTGTGTGGCGAAACAATAAGCAAAGTCCTGTCGGGAGACACCAGGGAGCCTCACCTCGTCCGTCTTCGCGCCGAGTATCGTCGCCTGTCTCGGTCTCTGTCCCTCTCTCGCTCCCTCTCTCGCTCTCTATCTCGATCTCTATCTCTATCTCGGTCCCTGTCGGCGGACCTCGACCGCGTCCGGTCTCGTCTCTTCCAGGAAGCAGCCCCTCCGTTGCCTCCTCTGCTCCGGGAGTGAGATGTGGAACGCCGTCTCGACCGGGATCGGGTCCGGGATCGGCGGCCGTCCCTCCCCCCGCGGCCCCGGCGGGTACGCCGCGATCGGGAGGAAGAGCGAGAGGTGGACTGGGATGAGGAGCTGGAGGAGGAGGAGGAAGGGGAGCGGCTGGAGGAGGACCTTCGTCTCCTGGACAAACAGAGACACACAGTTTTAGTGACAACACAAGCCCAGAACCTAGCCTGTCTTCTTAATCTTACTGTCCCATGCTGGACTTTAATATCAGAATCTCGTATACGATACAGTCTACTTGCGTTGCCATAATCTGACATGCACAGTCAAACTAGTCCAACCTTCACATGCAGAATTGGTCAATTTTAAACTTTCTGTATAAATATTTTACTTCCGAAGCTCTTATCCACCTCACCTTTGACAAAAATCTGCCTCAACAGCTGTGGTCAATTCAACAGACAAAAATTAAACTGTACGAGGACAATAGCTAATGGAAGGAAGACGGAAAGTTACCGACCGGGAGCCCCTGCTATGACCTGCAGGGTGTTGCAAGTTGGAGGAGACGTGTCCAGAGTGAGGAGCGCTCGTTTGTGTTGTTGCTGCTGCTGCTGCTGCTGCTACGGAGGCGGCGGCTGTGGCGGCTGCTGCGGCCGCTGCTGCAGCTGCTACTGCTTCATCGTCGCTGCCTCCATAGCTGGTGATGAAGGTGATCTTCTCGGGACCAGGAGAACGAGAGCGTGAGCGAGACTCGGAGCTCGACTCCATCTCTGGCCTGAAAGAGAAATCAGGAAATACATTTGTTATATAAATACAGATACAGAAATAAGGAAAGTGTCAGCAAATAAAGGACAAAATATTAGCTCACCGTTTATAGGGATCGTAAGTTGGGCTGTCTCTCCTTGCATAGCTAAAAAGGAGAATGATGTTATGAGTCAGATCATGTTTCATTAATAGAATAACCAAATTTAATGTTAACGGACAACCTCACGTTTACCTTGGTGGGCTGATCTGTCTACCCTTCAGTCTCTTCTCTCTAAACTCTCTCCTTTGTCTGCGAGAACGCCGGCCCTAAAATGATCAAATGTGTCACTAATGGTCATTTACGCATCACACAATGTTTCTCGTGGATGTCGTCTTACCGAGTACATGGCCTTCTCTGCCTCCAGCGCTTTGGCGTGTTTGATGGCCTCCACCTCCTCCTTGTCTTTCCTCAACATCCTGATGAACACGTTACGTTAACAGTGTTACAACAACAACAAATTATTAGGATTGACATTTTTAACTGCTCAGTGAAAATAAACACATAAAAAGTCAACAACCATTCAGTTGATTTGGGGAGAAATATTCACATGGAAAGCTCGTCCGTGAGCACATTCAATGTGTCTGTGCAGCAGTGAACAAACTGCCTGAGCATGCGACACCACACACAGAAATCCCTGAAGTTTAATGTTGTGAGGCTTATCAGCGTTGAGGCTACAGGGATAATACGGTAGAATCGTTTTTCTATTTTCTGGGATTTGTTAAAGACGATATTATCAAAAGATATCAATCGTGTAAGTTGTTGCTACAGCTTATCTAAAGTTCTAACAATACTTACAAAACCTTTTTAACAAGAGTTTATTCACCACTGACTGACTCGCTCAGAAAAGTATTACAGCGAAAGAATGTCAATCATAACGCATTACAGCCTTTGCTCTGCGGTTAACCTTTGAGACACGACAATAAAATCCCGGATATGTTACCTGACAAAGTCTCCTTCTGCCATTCCGTACGGGGTTGCCATTTTGTTCACGTCCAACACCTGTTCTTCGTTCAACTCATCAACGTCCACCTCCACATCTGCACGCAGACAAAAAAGTCCTCACACTTTACATGTCGAAGACAGAGACAATCCTCAGTTCACTGCATGCAACTAGATTTGTATAATAGAGGGAAAAACAGCAAATTGATGGAAGAAGAATTTATAGATATATTACAAACTGACAGACTATGATTATTTCCTCTAAACAGTATCCAGCAGCAGCTTGCTTAGGCTAAAGCTGACAATGATAACAGGGCTTGGGATTAAGTAGATGATATTCTGGTTAAACTAGATTGAAATGTTGAATAAAAAACAATGTCTAATAAAACAACTATGACTTTTACGAAGCTATAATTAACCAGATGTTTAGGCAACTCAACCTAACTAATTAAATAAAGCAACAGATAATAAAAGCTCACAAGGACTAAGACTAAAACTAACATTTCTGAATAAACTGGTTAATCTCGGCAGAATTCGCTTTACTCACCAATATCTGGGATGCCTTCATCCTCCTCGGATTCGCTCTCTGAATTTTCTTCATCTTTGTCGGACTCGGGGTCTGGCTCCGTCACCGTGCTGTCTTCGTAGGTGTAACCAATGGAGGCCTTCTTTTCAGCCAGTCTGCACCACCAGAACAAACATTTAGAAACGCACCGCAAACCTACAGACTCTAGTAAGCATTGATTTAATTGCTCAGTGGGGAGGAAAAGGAATTGTGATAACACAACAATGACATACCTTTTCTTTTCGTCCTCATTTGGTTTCTGCAAGCCACCGTAAAGCTCATCCAGGTAGATCTGGTACAAACACTGCTCCTCAGAGACTGCGGGACAGCAGGGAGTTTAAGAGCACAACAACTGAAAAATACACCCACTGAGGGCAGATTAATAGACTATTACAGGCACATTAAGAACACATGTGTTAAGCTACAACATGAAACTTTTCAGCTTTGTGAAACTCACTGTTGGCAAAGTCATTCTGCACAAGGCCTCTGTATCGCTCATAATTGGACTTTCTCTCCTCCATTTCCTGCTCTGGGGTTCTGTATGGGACAAAGAGCACAAGGCTGTTTATTATTTGACCAAATTTTAAGGAGCCTTTTTGGTTTGAATTTGATCAATAACAAACGACAAAAAGCAGTGTTTTGATCAACATTGGTGGTGAAATGTACCAATGTAATAGTAGAGGGATGATGGTAGAAAATGCATCCAATAATTGTCTCAGCCTTATGATGCAATGAGAAATGTAAATTAATTTAAAAAATACCTTCCTCTAGGCATTTAAACGTAACTACAAGAAAAGGAGAATAGTTGTTGCATATTAGCCAAAGTTAATTTATATTTAACTATAGAGCAAGGAATCTGTCTGTGTCCTTCACATTTGATCTCGGGGACAGTTTATCCGATGTACCTCAAATTTGCTGCTAGGAAAAGCCAAGAATATACAGTGTCCAAGTTGGTACAATTTGGGAATGCAACACATTCAATATGGATAAATGTTGCATAAACAAGCTGAAGCACTATCAAATGACTACTTGTTATCATCCCATGTGTTCTCCTTTGATCAAGAGCCCCACATGTTATCATGTAGAATCATCTGAAGTATGACTAAATGTTTAGACCACGCCGCCTGAATCACAAGGCAGCAAATGAAACATCAGAACCTCTTCACAGTGGACAGATTGTGAATTGAGTGCAACATGAGGGAAGTTTAGAACTTACGATGTGCTGAGCAGGGGAGGAGTGTAGGTGGGGATGTAGTCCAGATGTGCCCGTACATCAAACCTATCAATCATGTTGTTGGCATCTCCCTGCCAGGGCATCCTTGTGACAAAACCAGAGGAGGAGGAATAATGTAAAGATCTCACAAGCACCGAGCACTTAGGGCAAGTTACAAGAAGACAGTTCACCAGCCAGACGTTTGGTAGTTAGTCTAGTTTTCAGTTTGTTTAGTTCCTAAATGAAACTCATAGTTTTTAGCTCAGGTAGGCTAATCTGCAGTTGTTGCTTAATTAACTTGTGTGCCTCTAAACATTGATTTTATCCCATACTTAATCTGACTTAATTGACACTAATTACCACAACCAGTTGAAGAAATTAAAAGTTTATTTAAAATCTACTTATATAAATGATACAAAGACAAATGTTAACATGTAACATGACATAAGTGTTTAATGTTTTGGACTTAAGGCCCTGCTCTTCTTGGAGCCCTTAATGGAATGGTCCACGGGTGGGGGGGTGCTCACATGTTGATGGGGCTCTCTGCAGCCAGCGCCACGGCAGGATCCAGATGGATCTTGTAGGCTCGGCCATGAACCTGGAGAAACTGAGCTGGATCTTTTTTCTGTCAAGACAAAATGAGAGGCAATCTGAAGACCATAACATGACATCTTGTTACTAAGTAGATAAACTAGCTAACCAAATTGGGAAAGATGTTATACTGACAACACTCCTTTATGTTATTCTCTGTTGCACCCATAAGGAAAATATTGGCTTGTGTATCTAGTGCTTTACAAAGGAGGGGAAAAAAAACACTAGTAGAAATAGAGAGCTCGCAGGAGGTGGAGGAGTCTCAGCCAACGCATCGTCCTAATGAAAGCTTAAACCGGCGCCTCAGCACCATCAGAACAAGTAACGGGAGTTGTGGTGTAGACTTTTAAAGTTGCATCATTCAGCCAACAGATGCCTCTCATGGTCAATTCAGAGCAGGGACGACTTGGTCTGTGAGCTCTACTTCCTTTCTTTATAAAGACCACTAACAACACTCGATATTTAGAGGATCAAGGCAGAGAGGATCTCCTGCCACAGAGCTCCACTGAAGCAGCATATTCAAATGTCTTTGGATTTGTCGCTCAGATCTATTAGTGATAAAAGTCTCTTACGATCTTCTCGTAGTACTCCCGCCGTCGCTCTCCTCGGCGTTTGTAATCTACCATCATGCCGCGGAGCTTGCGCTCATGTTTGCGGGCCTCTTGCCACATGACGGCGCCGCTGGGGGTGGGGGCGCGGCGTGGCACGGCTGCTGTGGAAGTGGAAGAGAGAGAAGAAACACGAGAGAGAGAGAGAGAGAGAGAGAGAGCATATAAGGACATGAGGCAACGCAGGTCAAATATGGATGTAGAGGAGGCGTAGAGGACAAAGAGGTACAAAAATATATCTTAAAATACATATTTGACTGAGACAAGCTGCACACACAGAACTCAGAATGCTGCACATAGCTTCTGGTAGCCACACCATTTCTTACTAAAATAATAAACCCCAATTGATACATAAAAAGTAATGACACAAACCCTGAGAACATTATTTTAGTGTAGTCAAGTGTAACTCAATATTCTAAAGTACAGTATTCTAAAGGGCAGGCAATATATCAAACTAATTCTTCAGACGGATTACTATTGATCATTTCTCTATTTGACTGATGTTATTAATACTGTGGGTCATTAAAGAGGTTTAATCCAAACAAATTAACACAAATCATTAGCTTGTGTATATTGAAAATTTACTGATATCAAAAGGAGACCCGTAAGGCATTTACAGTAAGTGAATTGCTATCTTAATTTTTTCTTTGCATACTAATAATTTCCACATGGCCCTGGCTATTGACAATATTTGTCGTGGAAATGGGAAGTGACGTTTAAGGGAACAAAAACAAGTTATAACTGATAGTTACTGCCATTTTTTTTACTACATTATGACTCAATCTCAAATTAAAGTTCACGACCAGTGGTTGTGACTGTACATGAACTATAGCTACAGTATTCAATCAAGAGGCACAGCTAAGCTGTTTTAGTCTGTTAAAGGTCTCCGCGTTATTAGTGATTGTTTGGTAACGTTAGATCAATATTTCAGAAGCAGCTAAACCGCCTGCAGCCGAAGTGCTAACAGCAAACTAACGTGGTCTACCGCCTATCTTAATCTAACTTTAGATACACAACACCACCGTCCATGCATTATTAACTTCATTTAAAATCGATTATTTATGCATCCTTCGTGTAGGATTTCACATGCCAAACCGCAATGAGCGAGGAGTTAAAAAGCGTTCACGTACGAGCGGGCCTTTGCCGTCAGCGTAACGCTGTTAGCATCACAGCTAGCCTAGCATGGCTTTAGTTTAGCTAGTTTTCAAAGGCGTCAGCAGCAACGTGTCTATCACAGACGCTTTAACGCCAACAATGCAAGGAATACAGATGCGCCACATGTTCGGCTTAATGATAAAATGCACGTCGTACCGGTTTTAATGAGCACCAACACACACACTTGGGTTGTTTTCAGTCTGCCGAGAGCGACGATAGCGGAGTGTCACACACCTCCTCCTACTTCTTCTTCTTCTTTATCCTGCTTCCTCCTACTTCTTCTTCTTCTTCTTCTGAAGACGTTTAATGACAATAACCAACTGAAAGGCCCATTACCGCCACCTGTTGGACTGGCACCATTAGTCTAGCAGGACCAAAATAAAATCCTAACTAAATGAATTGTGTTATTCCTGTTATTTTACAATTAATTCATTTGGGATACTTTGTATTCTCCTTGATGTCTCTGTTAGCCAGTCCCCTTGTTTTCATTTCATTTAACCCTGATATTAACTTCTTCCGTTCCTCGTTGTACACATTGCAGTCTATCAGTATATTGGTTGGACTATTTCCAGTTCACTCTAGTGCATACCTGATACATTACAATGTTTTCATATTCTATCAAGTGTTTCATTTCAGCCTGGCGGCCCTATTCTCAATAGGTAAATTACTTGTGCTTCTCTTGGGCTCTTGCTCTCCATGCCAATGTGTTTTTGATTATTGGGATGTTTTAGAGACTGTCAATTCTTTAATTTCCTTCCACCCCTAAAACATAACATGGTATACCAAAACGGGGCAATCTGCATGATGGGTGTTTCTACTTTTGATACATTTTTAATGATAATAGGATATTTTGAGTGTGAATGGAGGATTTTGCTTGCAACAGACTTTTTGTAATGTGGTATGGGTCGGTACTTTCACTTTAGTAAAATATTCAGATACCCTGATTTGTCATAACAGGTCCATACCACAATCTTCCACATTGTAAATTTACTTTTATTCAAAGTAGCCGGTCAGTTCGAAGAGTTGATACATGTTTTTTTGTACTGTTAACCCTTGCTAGTGCTCACAATTTTAAGGATATATGAGAACCTTTTAATTCCTCATGCCTTCCTCATGTGTTATCAAAAAGTAATATCAGTAACACTTGATATACTATTTGAAAAATGCCAGCGGCTTGAACGTTTGTGTTCATGCTGTGACCACAAGATGTCCCTGTAAGACAGTAGAAATGCCCATAACTCTGAAGCCGTCCTCACTTTTGAGATTACTTTAGTGTAATGAATGATAAAATAAGAACAAACAGTATTTATTTGTGAAAAAATATCAAATAGGCAATCCAGAATCAACATGAATAATTCTGCAACTACAAAGAAGCATGTGATGCAAACAGTCTGTTTCATAATGATCAATGGGCCCCTAATAAATGCTGGAATTATGATCCCAAAGTCAATCATTGCTAAACCGCAGATTACATTGTTTTTGTACTATTACCCACTGGCTGTCAGGGGAGTCGCAGACACACACCAGAAAGATTCTGTTTAAAAGAGGAGTTGACAAACTAGTGTCAGCTGCATCGCTGGGGATATAAAAAGGTATTTAGATGGAACATCTTTACTTTTTACAGCGCTACAGAGTCTGAGTAGTTAAACATGTTTTTGTTGTCATACTTTACCAATATCCTAAAAAACCTCTGAGGTTGACGATTACAATGCATTTACAACCACTGAGGTTAAGAGACGGTATAATGAGAGTATGACCAACTTTCCAACAACAGACAAGATACTCACAACCACATGGTCGTTCTAGAGGAGCACTGGGGTCAATCAGGCTTTTTCTTATCACGTAAACCCAACACTACTGAATTTTATCCTTAAATGTTTGTAAGAGTAAAACGGAAATAGCCCCTAGATCACTTACACATTTTCATAAAACTTCCTTAAGCGTTAGATATTTGGTCTCCGTAAGGACGCTGTAGAAGTACTTGTGGTTGCACAATATATATTTGTACAAATGGAACAACTTGTGCTTCAAGAGGTTGAAAGGTGATGACAACTGCGTCTAAACAATTTATGACTTTATAACCCACTTAAATTACAAACCAATAAATACACAGGAAATGAGAACTTCAAAAGACTACAACACGTTTTCCTTATTGCCCTATTGTCAAATATCATTGCTTTGGCGTCTGATAACATTAACAACAAAGCTTGTCATAGCAATCGTTATACACATATAAAAAGGCGGTGACACACTTTACGCTTGATGACACTAGTCAATAATCTCTGTGTGGAACCTCTGACACTTCCCACTAACGACGGCTGTGACTCTGGTAAGTGATGTTTACAGGCAATTTATAAAAGGAAATAGGGTTGGTTAATGCACTTTTATTACAATCCACGTGTGCTGATCCAAATGGAAAGGGAAATAGAGCAACCAGAGCAAAGCAATACAGTGATACTTTGAGACCGAACCACAGTACAAAAAGGGCATCAATATGTACAATATACTCATGTACAAAAAAAGATACTTTACACGCAGGTATGAAACAATCACACATCTTCCACAAGCTGGAGTAGTACAAAGACAACACAGGCAACAGTGTATAGTTTTAAAACAAAGGCTTGCACATACATGTATACCAACTTAATGTGTCCTCCCACACATACACTCATAATATACATTCTCTCTTCCCCGCTCACTCACACTTAACACACCACCAGACACAGACACACACATTTAGTGTTAAATAAGCATCAATTCGTTGATCTCTCTTTCGGGGTTCAGTCAGAATCAGACATGGAAGTCTGAACAGCATTCAAATGGCATCATGGACCAGGAAACAGTTTGAGAAGCTCCTGCAGAAGATTATTTCTTCTAGACTGTATCTCAGGCACTCCAAGGCAAGTCTTTAGGCCTCAAGAATAAATCAAGTCTGATGAGTCAGTCATGCAATCATGCATCTGCTGCCTCTCCTAGTTAATAAAGTCGAAGACGACAGTTGGACTTTTGACCCTCTTTCTTAGCAGCCATCGCTCCTCAGGTGTTTTCTGGTGCTATTTGAGCCCCTAAAGGTCATTAGGTCACCTCATTTTTACAACTGCCACAGTGACATAGTGCAAGAAACTGGAAACATGTCCCCCGTTGGCGAAAGAGTGCGAATAACACAAAATGAAATAGAGCTTTAAAAAAAAAGCTCCTCCGCAGGCCAAAAGTTCAAGGGTCAGGCTTCCAGTTCCTGGTTGTCTGTGTGGTGGATGCGGTTCAACTTCTCCCTCTCCCGGTTGGAAATGTCCAGTTTTGAGCCGTGGGGAGCCTTTAGTGCTGGAGACGGGTGAGAAGGTGCCGGGGAGGGCGGCAGCGTCAGCTCAATCTCCTCGTAGCAACGTGAGATCGGGGCCGGGGGCTGTGAGAGGGGGGCGGCAGGAGACAGGAGGGGGACGGGACGGTCCACGTTTCTGATGAGGTTGACAATCTCCCTCTGGTTGTTGATGCCTTCTTCCTGCGGGACGGCCTGCTGCTTTTTCCGCTTTCGATGGAGGTGTGAGAGGATGAAGGCGCAGGCCGCACAGCCGCAGACCATCACTAAAACTAAGACCCCGACCAGGATGATGTAGAAGCTGGCCCCCCCGTGTGTCGTGTCAGACATGGCACCTGCAGACACGGAGGCAGAGTAAGACCAGACTTCATAGAGATTTTGTATGTTTTAAGACACACACCCATTTTTTTTCTTACCTGGACAGTGCTGACCAATGCAGGGATTTTTGAGGTTCATGCACTCGTTACCGTAATAACCCTCGGGGCATGCACACAAGTATCTGCCCTCTGTGCTGTGACAAGGCGCCCCCCTGTGGCAAGGGTTGGGATTGCACATATCCACCGGCGCTTTCTGTGACGGAAATAAACAAAACAGTTGGGATTACTTTTATTTTGTCAGATCGGTGACGTAGTAAATATCGAAAGGGAAAGTTATTGTACTTCTCTTGTTGGAGAATTATCTGTAGATTTTGTTGGGGTACTATACTGGTAACCAGTCCCAATAAATTTAAGACATCTGCTTAATGTTTAACAAATTGAATGTATTAATTCTGTTTATCTTTTACGTATGTAGTTAATGTAAGAGCATCTCTACGTACCAAATGTCGGCTGGATTTTAGTAAACGGATGTATTTTGGAAGGAGTGAGCATTTCTTTGTATTAATTAGAATCTCATTATACTGCTCAAGTTGTGTGAGAGTTTGCAAACAGATGTTTTGGTATAGTTTAAACATGGGCTCTATACACCAATCACAAGGGAGAAAGGAAATGAGTTTAGTAGTATTAGTATTTCTCCAAATGGTTTTATGTACCTTGATGGTGCACTTTTTGTTATCAATATTCCTTTAAATCTCTTTGTAACAGCTTGACATCAAATATAGTGTCAATATAGGGTCAGTAATGTGAATGATTTTAGATTATATATGTTTTCATGATTTAATGAATTAATTATTTTCATTATGTATTCGACTATTCGATTTTTTCTATCATTATACCCTGATGCTTTCCAGATTGAATGGGACTTGGACGTCTTCCTCCCCATTAACTTTCACCACGTATGTCTTTCATTAAGATGACACGAATCTGCAGACTAAGCCAGCCTTAAACTAACATCTATGAAGGTTGACCAACCTCACAGAAGTCTCCTGAGTATCCTGTGGGACAGTTACACTTGACGGTCTTTCCATCCTGCTCCACACACTGTCCCCCGTGCAGGCAGGGGGCGCTGTCACAGGGAGTCAGACCAATCTGGCAATATTTCCCAGAGAAACCAGGTGGGCACGAGCATCTGGAGGCGGACATCTGGTCCTACATGGGACAGTATATAGCGCGTGTCACTCACAGCACGTATGAAAAAGAGGCAGCAACAAGAAGGACAAAGATTAAACCTTTGTTTTCCGAGTTGTGTAAGAATCTTAAGGTGTGCGATTGAAGACAATCAACGATAGAAAGCAGGTGACACTGTCACTGCAGTGAATGCCAGAGACTGAGAGGAAGACAGTGAAGCTGTCATATGCACAGAGGACATAAGCACCGGGACTCTCACCTCACAACGTCCACCATTCAAGCACAAACCCTGACAGCTGCTGTTCCCTAGAAATCAGAGAAAGCACAGACCATATTAATCTGTCACACGGTGAACTGATATGTCTGTGCTTACAGCAACAACAACATACAAAGTGAACAGACGCAGATTAATGATGTGGCCGAATTGTGTGCAACCAGGATGTCAGATTGGATTTTAAGGAGCAGGAGATAATATAAAAAAAGATGAAACTTCACACACTCCTTATGGTTAGTGTTACGTTTTTTGTGTGTTGCAGCGATTCCCTGTGACAGACGATTAATAGAACTGGCCTTTGAGTAAAATGATCTGCAGCCCACAGAGATCCTGTGCTGCAGGGGAACTGCTGTTTAAACACAATCCTCTGGAGATTCATCTTCATCTTCCTCTCCGGGCTGCACACAATCCTTCCTTCCTTCTTTTATTTCCTTATTTCCCCTTTATACTTACTGATGTCACAGTTGGGCCCCGTCCATTTGGGATGGCAGTCACACAGGTATCCACCTATCAAGTTGCGACAAGAGCGTGCGTGGACACATATACTCATTTCACACTCGTTGGTGTCTAAAGGGAGAAAGAAGAATTTTCGGATTAACATTTCATCTTTACTGTAGACATCACATCTGACGCCTCGTATACATCTAAACCACTTGGACTGAGCACTTGCTGCATTTGCTCCCATTTGATTCTACTTGGACAATATAGTACGTTACATTTAATTTAGCTGATGCTTTAATCCAATGCAACATTTAAATCGCAAATGATTTTGAACAAGCATATTACCCTATGCGGGAGTATAGCAACGTATACCATATGCATTATTGTTTATAGTTTATTGTTTAGGAGGTTATTATAAAGGCAAATTAAGTTACAAGCTCCACAAAGTGCTATTATCGACCAAATTTATAATAATGAAAAGCACCGCTGTAAACTCGGTCCCAACGATCTTCAGCCACCTGTTAAATTAAATTTTGGAGCGGATGATTGATCTGAACACTGCGGTGGGAAATCGCTGGGTGGACGCCAGCAGGACGCAGACAGAGAGGCTGCTCGGGCTGAATGTTGTGTTTACAAACAGCACATCCAAAGCAATGCCTTGCAGCATCTCCTCACATCTTCCCTGCACAGACCCCACTGCTGTACCGCTGCTTCCGTTACGTGCATTTGTGTCTCCTTTTCCCACCCTCTGTTCCACTGGCAATGTAAAAAGCCAGGGACCCCCTCGAGGGCTTGTCTCTGGCAGCAGGATTAGAAAGACACGCTGAATGGATAAAGAGGAAGCAGTTGGTCAGTTATAGGTAATCTAAACCTGTTTCAGTCAGTGAGAGGCCTGTTGGGATTTAGCAGAGTATATATGTGTGTGCGCGCGTGTGTGTTTTATCTATGAAAAAGCCTGTAGAGAAAATGTGGGGACAGAAGTTGGCTAATAAAAGAGTGGAACTGATAGAAAGTGAAATTGCTTTTCCCCATTGGAGGCTCTATTGATGCTCTGCCTCTAAGCTCAGTTTTATCACTTGCGTTAGAACACTTTGTATGTGTGTGTGTGTGTGTGTGTGTGTGTGTGTGAGCTACTGATCTGTGATGTGGAACTGTGGGGGATTATCAAGTGTCAGAGTGACATATCACTGTAACACAGAGGAGCAGGAGAGGCTGTCATCCTGAAATATGCCTCACTTTTTACTTCATAACCCGCGAGCCTCTGTATGGATTGTGTATATAGTGTATGCTCTCCGTGTATGTGTGTGTGTGTGTATTTGTGCGAACTGATCCTGTACACTATTTCCTCGTACACCAACAACAACCCGCTGGGAGTATATTTTCAATATGAGTGAACACGGCCCAAAGCGTGGAGACGGCACGTTTGGAGACTACTGATTCTCAGTCAGGGGGACTTGATACGAGAGTAAACAGGCGCCGGCCTTCTGTGTCTGTTTCATTTGTGCTACAAAAGAAAAACATAATCACAGTTTATGAAACCAGCTGTGAATTTCAGCTCGGATTGATTTAAGGTTTGGTGTTAAAACGGAATAGATTCCTTTGAGGATGATGAATATGAGATTTTCTCATTAATAGATATTTGTATACTGTATCCACAAGCTTTAATGATGAAAAATGATCATTGTTACAAAGAACCACAGTACGCTAAACTTCTCAGATTGCATTTCTTTCCGCCGGCGTTTTAGTCTTTGCTGTGGGCATTTGTCAGATGTAGGTTGAAATGTAATATTTGAGTGATTAGTTGTACAGTACAGAGTACAGACAACACTATTTGCATCTCAGTTTTCCAGTCTTTCTTTGCATACATTCCTTTTCATTAAGGCTTTTTAAAATGCTTGAAACCAATTTTTGCATAATATATCACCATACTGAAAATATATGTGAAATGAAAATATTTAAACCGCTGTCAAACCCGTGTACTGTGTTCCATAAGTCATAAGACAAAACCTTCACTAACTAGTCCCACTGAAAGCTCCCAAACAGCTACTCAATGGGCCGTGTGGTGTGACTGTTTTTTTCAATCACAACTTTGAACCAGACATGAATCAGAAAGTCTTAAAGTGTACAAAGAAATGTACACGACACAAATGTACACTTTCATTACTCCACCGAGTAACAGCTACTGAACGGAGTCCGTAGAATGACATAACTATTATCATCGCGGCTAAAAGACGACACTGAATCATAGCGAGCACCACTCTTTGCCTCGATCACAGTACTCTGAAGAGGACGTAGACACTGACCCAGCTGGCACGTCCTGCCGGTCCACCCGGGCGGGCAGACGCACCGGTATCCTCCAGGAGCCTCCTGACACGTTGCTCCACGGCCACAGGGGCTCCGATCACACTGCCTCACCGCTGGGAAGAGGAAATATGGCATGTGAACAACTGCACTGTGTAGTGGGACTGTGTGTGTGTGCATACCAAAGAGACATTTTGTGTGTCACTGAGTGTGCGATCTGTGGCGTTGGCATGCGAATGCTTCAGCGGGCCGTGTTTTCATTCTCTATTCTGCTGCTCTGGTGTCTGTGCAAACAGCGATAAACAAATCATCTGGCGCACGGACACGGCCGTCACCTCAAAAAGTGGGGAAAGGTGGAATCTAAATAAATGGAAGCAGGGGTGGGGGGAAAAAAAAGGAGAGACAGAGAGCTAATTAGAGAGAAAAAGGGCTGCCATGCCTGATTCCGCTTCTGTGAGGAGGAATTAAAAACTGACAAAGAAATGTGAGGAGCACAGACAGAGAGAAGCGCTCATATTAAGAGTTAACCATCCCTGACTTGCTATTACACAAAGCATATTTGCGCATTTGGGCCATCGTCATTTTTCCCCCATGCAGGAACCTGTGCCATGCATATTTTAGTCAAGAGCTCTCTGTCTCATGACCTTTTGTCATGTACCTCACCCTGCAGAGAAACCATTTTCAAACCCCATGACCCTGACTCCAATAATAACCCAGCCAAGATGGCAGCACGTCCACCAGAACTAGATGAGGAATGCATAACAAACATAAAAGCCTTGATTGATTATTTATATATATGCGTCTAAGTCTGTAAGCTGTGTTGCGGTTATAGTCATTCTCTCCAATCCTGACAATCCTCTCACTGCGTATCTCCCAAGAGACGCCCCCCACAACACACACACACACACACACACACACACACAGACAGATCGCCTCTGGAAACAAATAACAGGGGCAAAAATAAACTAGACCTTTATTATTCTGTTTGTGCCTTCTCTGTTCTTTCAGGCCAGCGTTGTTTGCCCCGATCGAGACAGACACCGAGTCCATGACTGACGGTTGTGACAGCTCAGTTGTAACTTTATCCACGCTGTAAAACGGGGTACGTGGTGTGAGGGCTGCTACAAAATGTAATGTGTGAATCGGGGATCCAGATGGGGACAGATCGAACTTTGTGACAGTGCATGCAAAACATTTTCTCTATCTGTTGATGCTTATAAAAGTGTATTTTAGTGTGACTTAGGAAAGAGGCTCCTCAAGGTCAATTTAAAGGGACATTTAAAGGGGCTTTTGTATTTACACTGAAATGTAACTTTATTTGTAATTAAGACTAACTAACAAATAACAAAAACATGTTATGTATTGTGGGGATGTGGAACCTCAACAATATTATCCAAGAATGGGGCGGATAATGAGATTTGGATCCTGGGAATCCTGTATGATCTGATGTTTCCTAACTTGAATCTACTTTCCATTAAAAGTCATCTTTTCAGATATCTCTAAAACTTATTTTAGAGATATCATGGGAAATTATTTGAGTTTAATTCAACCTTGAATGAAATATTTTTTCAATACGAGGATGTACCTCTATCTTTAACGATTCATTATTTAGTATTATTCTACTATTATTAAATTATTATTTAATCCCGCCACACTTCTACACTCTTATAAAACTTGAACTTGAATTATATGACAAGGTGACCAGGTTTTTTGTCAGAAATCCTGCTGTTAAAAGTCAAAACCAGTTCGCACGCCATGTCGTTATCGGACAGCCGGTGTTACTGGTAGCAGAGTCTTTGGAAGGTCCAAAGTTAGACAGTCAAGCATTGTGTATTTTTAGAAGAAGCATCAGACAACTGTACAGCAAACTAATGTCCCCAAACGGATGAGGACAAACGCCAACAACAACATATCATTCCTGTTCTGAACACCAGTGTGTATTGTCATGCTGGTTAGCGTTGGTCTCATGTTCCTCGCTGAGCAAACACACTCTGATAACATTACATTCATTTGGCAGACGCTACGGTCCCAAACAACTTCCCCCATGAATGCACATCATGAGGGAACAGGATGTCGCCTCACAAATTCCCACGTGTGGAACTAAAGTCTGCTAACATTCACTTAGTAGTTTGTTCCGTCTTCACGATCCGCATTGTGTTTCGATCGAGTCATTTATCCAATTGTTTTTCTTTTATATGCCACGAGCACCCACTCATTGAGCAGAGCCAAAGCCACACCTGTCGGACCAGGTGCTTGTGACGCACTCTGCTGACATTTGCAAACTAATCCACCTCATCTGCATCAAAGTCTGGACGTACTTTAATGCAGGACATTGTGTCCCAATAAGAGACACCAGATAATGAGCCCTTGATTCACTGCCATAAAAAATACATAATGAACACACCGGTTCACCTCTTTCACAGTTAATCAATATTGTTCAAAGATGCTCTGCTTCACCTTTTCTTGGCAGTGTAAATACTATTCACACACACACTCACAAACACACACACACAAAGCCGAGAACAGGGCGAGGCGGACCACTGATTGCCGTTTGTGCTCCGGCTAATTTAGCTTCCTCTGTTTGATTGATTAGAGTAACCGACTGGCTTTTATCCAATTACTACAAATCAGTCTGTGTGTGTGTCTGTGTGCGTGTGTGCGTGTGTGTGGCAATGGCAATCACCATCAGCGCAGATGTGTCCGGTCCATCCGTCGGTACAAGTGCAGCTGAAGCCCGTTGGGTCTTCCACACAGGTGGCTCCATTCACACACGGTGACGACAAACACGCATGTTCCACTGACGGAGGAGGAGATGAGCACAAAGACGGATGACACATACGTACGTGTGGATGTGGACAGATGTGTGCTTGTGATACACAATGAGCACTTTTTCTATGTCACTTCAGACAATTGAGTGACATTATTGCATCATAACGTATTTGTCATATATATATGTCATATATATTTGAGAATTTGATTTATATTATTATTACTTACAAGATCTTGTATAGTCAACTAAAGAACTCAAATGGATTTTTAATGAATAGATTATAAATGTTTGCCTTTGGGTTTCATCTGTAAAGTTATTTCTGAATTATTATTTTTTTTGCTGTTTATATTGATGCGTTTACTATTTTCAACATTCCAAATTTGAGCCCCACTTTTGCTTCATGTTGCATAAAATAGTATCTCTCTCATTTTGCATGGGCTTCTCTTGAATTTGTGAAAACAAACAACCATGATTTCAATTTCATATTGCTGTACCTTTGTATTTGAATAATTTGTTTTCTTGGCCAGGATCCAAAAACTTACCAATGTCACAGTTGCGTCCTCTGAAACCATCCCGGCACTCACAGTGGTACGCGTTTGGCTCCGTGTTGGTGCAGGTCCCACCATTCTTACATGGCTGGTGGGTGCCACAGTAGTTCAGATCTGGAGTCATAAAGTGCTATACTTAGCATAATAGTATACGTTTATATTTCAGTTTAAAACAGAAGATAAAAAAAGTTTAAAGGCAACAAAAGATACAGGAATAAGGAGGAAGAACGATCCAGGTTAACTTCAGTTTGTCGCGCGCGCACACACACACACACACACACGCAGAAGTCCAGGTTCGGTGTGACGACTGTGCAGGTCAGTAGCTGCAGAGCCCGTTGCTTCCGGTGTTCAGGCTGATTCCAGCTTCCTGTGGTAATCTCCTCCATGCTTACAGGCGCTTTATCTCACAATGGCTCTTTAATGAGTCTTTCAGAATACACAAAAAACCCCATTGGACTCCACCTGAGTCTGAGAGCCCGTCCCCGCTCGCATCCACCCTACCCGAGGCTATCACCTTTCCTCCGTACAATACACCGTCCCCTGGGCTCCCGGATCCCAGCGCCCGCACTGGTAAAGAGGCGGGAGGTGTGCTGTTATATTCTGCAATAACAATTGTATAATAATAACTACCATGTGTGGTGGGAAAGGTTTGAGTGTTGTGTGTGGGGCCGGGGGGCTTGAAGCCTTTAAGGACCTTTGTCTTCTCTCATGCAGAGGATCCGTGCACGGGAAAATGTGTAAAGAACCACGCCTGAAAAACGGACACTATTGTCTTCAAACCTCTTTCATCTATACGCGGGTGACACGTCTGTATTCACAGAGTTTCGCTGTGTAAAACAGTGCTTCTATTAAATGCTAACAGTAAAATAAAAAAACTGGGCCTTTTTTTCCATTCTTAAATAAAAGAAATACCGTTTAACTTCTGTCTCGTGTCATACCTTTGTCACACAGCAGTCCTCCCCAGTTGACGTCGCACACACACTGCCAGGGCTCGCCGCAGCTTCCGTACACACAGCCGGGGAACGTCACGCACTGGTCACACAGAGGGCCCTTCCAGCCATAGTGACACCTAGCGAGAAGGAAGAACAACCAAACGCTTGCTCGTGCCGCCTTGTAGGATTCATGGTGACTGTTCTTAACATTAGTCATTTTTGTGTGCATGCTTTGGTAATGTCCAGTTAAATTAATCAATCAAATGTGGCTCTGGTATCTGCCACTGTAGATCTAGACAGGAAACCTTTAAAACAATGGATACTTAACCGCAGGCAGTAATATGCAGCGGTTTTCACATCAGTATTTTTAAGAGTGACTCGGGTCATGTCTGAGTGGAAATAGCACCGGCCTGTTGATGCAACATGTCCGTGGGATTCAAACTCTAAACCTGACAATGGTTAAAAAAACAACTCAGCGTGAGGTGACGCAGTTTGGTTGCACACCACACAGAAAGTGAGTGCTTAGAAAAGGTTCAGTAAATAACAGTAGGCTTCATATCCATGTATTTTGTTTAACATGTTGCTGTCGATTGTATTGAATTTAGTTAAATTCCAGTTTCCCCTGAAAGTGGTTGCTTATAGCGCGGTTACTTGCACATCATGGCATTGATATTGAACATGTGACATGTCATTCAGCCGTGGCGTCTACCATGCTCATGCCTACAGTTAAAAGAACTTTCATTCAGCGTTCTTTGGACTCACTCGCATTCTCCAGGTGCAGTGCAGTTGCCGTGGGTCTGATGACAACCCTGCCGACACACCGCTGCCAACAAAACACACAGAAGGGAAATTATTAGAGGCTAGAAGTGACGTTCAATGGAGTGACTGGGCATTAAAACCCGCAATCCACACGAACACATCTGGATCTCTACCAGGTATTTTCATAAAACCTACATCACCTCAAAAAAATCTCAATATAATCTCAATATGTGCCCGCGACATTATTTAGTTTGGCTACTCAGAGTTTCCAGACGTACTAATCCTCCCTTGTCTCCAGTAACCTGCAGGGGGTAACAGAGGGAACTCGGCTCATTTTTACAGACTTCCTGCACCTCTGCAGTCCAATCAGCGACCTGCTGGGGAGGAGGTCGTATTTCGTGAGACAGCGGCGGGATGGGCAAGGCTGCAGGATGTCCGTAAACTAGCTGCGCGTCCTTCGGGCTTCCCTCCGTTCACTTTTACCATCGCAACACGATGGCAGCACTCGGAGGTCACGCGATGAGGTCATCCAGCACATGAGTCACTGACGAGAGAATGATCCTCCCTACACACACTGCGAAGCCAGCTGACACGCGTTTACTGATGTGTAGCTGAGTCTTATGTGGCCAAGCGAGTTTCAGAAAGTGAAGCCACTCATGAGGCCGATCTTCACTTGGTCAATGAGCTGTTTGAGATCCAGATGTAGATTTTAGGGTTAGTATTGCAGATATTTGTGTACGAAAGAATCCAAAACAGCACACGTAATAAAAGTTGATGATACTGGCTCAGCGGTCAAGTTTATTTTCACAGCACTTAATCACAATGATAGTTTAAAAAGGATTCAGAGGTCAAAAACCAAAAAGGACCACATGGAACTTTAAAGGAAACGCCTCCTGGGAAAGTAGGAAAATAAATGAAAAGCAAAAACATTTTCTGTTTGTTCTCAATAGTGGCCTCAAGTCACCCTCAGGGAAATATTAGCTAAATATTATCCAGCAACAAACCTTTCCCCAAATATATGTACATGTCAGTCATCCTCTAAACCGCTGCTCCTTCAGAGGGCAGCGGGGGGACTGGAGCCCAACAGGGCGAGACGAGTCGCCAGTCAATCTCAGGGCTGACGTAGAGACGCACAAGATGTCCATCTCCCATTCACACGCCTACGCGCAATTTCACCGTGTAACCCATCTGCATGTCTTTGGACTGTGGGAGGAACCCGGAGAACCCGCAGAGAACCCGTGCAGGCAAGAGGAGAACATGCAAACGCCACACGGAAACACCCCCACAGGAAGGGTTTGAGAGCTTCTCACCGTGAGGCGACTGTTTCTGTGTTTACCATTTTAAATCAAACTCTGTAAGCAAGCAGTACCTGAGAAACACCCTTTTTAGTTTATTAATTACAAATTCCACAGTTTATCGTTTGTGAAACACATTCATTTTCACTATCAGGTCTCCACCATATATGAACATTTTAAAATCACCCATTAATAATTATACTGTATAGTTACTTGATTGTAGCTAAACCATTTATTTTCATATCTTAAAATATATTTCCAATTTCTCTTTAAAGCACTTTGGTATACATTTGTTCTGCAATGAGATATATTAATATATTCTTAACATTATATGAGAGTTTTCTGAAAACAATGTTATAAATTTGAATGTATTTAAATATAGCATAGCATTAGCATTTTATTTTATTTTATTACTACCGCCAAGTCAAATTCCTTGTATGTCTGACATATTTTGGCAATAAATGTTTCACGATTCCTGAAATATGTTTAAATATCTTAACTGTGTTCTTTTTCCACTGCAGGCACATTTTGGTTTCCATTTATGGTCGAGTGGCAAATAATTGAAATGTGTATGTGTCTTGTGGCAATCCACGGGTGTGGGCAAAAAGAATCTGCTGGGAGTCACGAGTGGTTGCACAAAAAAGGTTTGATTTATTTCTAAACGTCCAAACAAAAAGAAAAAAAAGCCAAAGTAAGTTCTTCCTCTTTGGAGGGTTTGGGTCCTTCGGTCCCGCTCGACGGTCCAGCACTCGATCTCCTCAGTCTAGTTCTCCCTGGCTGTTGGAACGGTTGGTCCTTTATAGTGGGGCCCACCTTCATCAGCCTCATGAGCCGCAGCTGTGCCGCTCGTTGTCTCCCGGGGGGGGGCGGGGCGTATCCCCTTTTAGTCACCTGACCTTGGTGCTGATTGGTGCTCCTAGGGACCTGCACCCGTGGGTTGCCACAACTCCCCCACCCCAGCAGAAAGCCGGGACCCCGCCGTCCCGCCCACATACAAACGTCCCGCCGGGACAGTGCATCCGCGTTAGCATGTTCCTTCCCTGGTCGGTGCTCCACCGTGAATTTATAGTCCTGGAGGGTCAGGAACCAGCGGGTGACCCTGGCGTTGGAGTCCTTTGCCTGCGCCATCCATTTCAGGGGGGCATGGTCGGTCACCAGGGTGAAACTCCGCCCCAGGAGGTAGTAGCGAAGCTTGTCCAGTGCCCATTTTATGGCGAGCGCCTCCTTCTCCACAGTAGAGTAAGCGCGTTCGTTTGGCAGAAACTTTCGGCTGATATACATCACCGGGTGCTCCTCTCCGTCTCGTACCTGAGATAGTACTGCGCCCAGTCCCACTTCCGACGCATCTGTGTGGACTAGGAATGGGAGAGAGAAGGCAGGCGTTACTAGCACCGGTTTGGTGCACAAAGCCTGTCGTAGGCACTCAAAGGCCCCGTTAGCTTCGGTGTTCCATTTGACCTTGTCCGGCCCCCGTTTTCTCGTCAGGTCATGCAAGGGGGCTGCCATAGTTGCGTAGCGGGGAATGAACCTCTGGTAATACCCCACCAAACCTAGGAATGATTTGACCTGGCGCTTGGTCTTGGGTCTTGGCCAGCTGAGAATGGCCTCTACCTTGGCATCCTGGGGTCGCACGTTGCCCCGTCCTATGCGGTAGCCCAGGTAAGAAGCTTCCTCTAGGCCCAGCCGGCACTTCTTTGGGTTTGCCGTGAGGCCTGCCCCGCGAAGGGCCCCCAGAACAGCTCTCAGTCGGCTCAGGTGAGTCTCCCAGTCGTCGCTGTGAATTACAATGTCATCGATATAGGCGGCGGCATACCCTTGGTGCGGCCGGAGAATCTTGTCCATTAACCGCTGGAATGTGGCGGGGGCTCCATGGACACCAAAGGGCAACACGGTGTACTGATATAGGCCTTCGGGGGTGGCGAAGGCCGTCTTCTCTCTGGCCCGAGTTGTCAGCGGCACCTGCCAGTAGCCTTTGGTGAGGTCCAAGGTGGAGATGAAACGGGCCGTTCCCAGCCGGTCTATCAGTTCATCCACCCTGGGCATAGGATAGGCATCGAACTGGGAGGCGTCATTGAGTCTACGAAAGTCATTGCAAAAACGGTACGAGCCATCTGGCTTGGGCACCAGTACCACTGGGCTGGACCAGGCACTGTGGGACTCCTCAATGACCCCCAGCTGGAGCATTCTACTCACCTCCTGCCTGATGGCCTCTCTCCTCGCCTCGGGGACACGATACGGCTTCACCCGAACCGTTACTCCTGGCTCGGTCCTTATGTCATGGGTGGCCACGGCGGTCCTGCCCGGCAGGTCGGAGAAGACATCCAGGTGCTGCCACACTACCTCACGTAGGTCTTGCAGCTGACTCGGGCTGAGATGGTCTCCCATGGGCACATTCGGTAACGGGATCCGAGCGGTAAGGGCCGGGGTGGGTTGCGCCGGCGGTCCTGGAAGACTCTGCCATTTTTTAAGAAGGTTAACATGGTAGAGTTGTAGGGGCCTGCGCCGGCCAGGCTGACGTACCTGATAGTTGGCTTCATTGACCCGTGTCACCACCTCATAGGGTCCCTGCCACTTAGCCAGGAACTTGCAGTCTGCGCTGGGGACCAACACAAGAACGCGTTCTCCTGGTTGGAAGGCACGTACCTGGGCACCCCGATTGTACACTCTGGCTTGGGCCTGCTGTGCCTGTTGCAGGTGTTCCCTCACTACTGGCCAGACTTGGGCCATCCGGGTCCTCATTTGGTCCACGTGCTCGATGATGGTGCGATGGGGTGAAGGCTGACTCTCCCAGGCTTCCTTAGCGATGTCTAAAAGTCCGCGGGGTCTTCTCCCGTACAGCAGCTCGAACGGGGAGAACCCTGTGGACGCCTGAGGCACTTCTCTTACCCCAAACAGAACGTAGGGTAGCAATTGGTCCCAGTTCTTCCCATCGGCCTCCATTACCTTCTTAAGCATCCGTTTTAGCGTCTGGTTGAACCGTTCTACCAGGCCGTCCGTTTGGGGGTGATAAACTGATGTTCGTAGTTGCTTCACCTGTAGCAGTCTTAACATTTCTTTTAAAACCCTTGACATGAAACAAGTGCCCTGGTCAGTGAGGATTTCCTTTGCTATTCCTACCCTACTGAACAATAAGAACAATTCTTTACCCACCGCTTTGGCGGTGGCAGCTCGCAGTGGTAGAGCTTCCGGGTATCTGGTTGCATAGTCTATGATCACTAGGATGTATCGATGACCCCTACTAGTTTTGGGCAGTGGACCTACAATGTCCATGGCAAGTCGCTCGAATGGTTCTTCGATAATTGGCAGGGGGATTAGCGGGTGCCTCACTGAGGGCCGGGGGGCCACTAGTTGGCACTCTGGGCAGCCGGCGCAATAATCCACGACTGCCCTTTTCATGCCGGGCCAGTAAAACCGGGTTTCTATCCTCTCCCGTGTCTTATCCATCCCTAGGTGAGCGCCCATAAGGTGGGAGTGGGCCAGATACAATACCTTACTGGTGTAGGGGCGAGGGACTACTAACTGTTCGACTGTCTGCCCTCCTTTCTGGCACATCCTATACAGCAATGAATTTTTTGTAACAAAGAAGGGGTAAGACAAGGCACTCACCGGGTCGATGGGCTGTCCGTCGTGGGCGAGCACCCGAGCCCAGGCGTGTTTCAGGGTGTCGTCTTCTTTCTGGGCTGTAGCAAACTGGCCCTTTCTGTTCCCCATCCCGTCCGCGACTAAGGGGAATTCTGAGAACTCCGTAAGGCTCCCGCCCTCCCCCCCTCTGGGGATTTGGGATCCCTCCGTAGCGGTGTCCGTATCGGGGGTTCGGCCCCCCGCCCGGTTGGAGCCTCCTGGTGCAGTCGAAGGCGAGGGGGGAAGGGGTCTTGCCTCTTCCGGGGGGCCCTCGTCGGACGAACCGGACGGAGCGTGGGCCGCACAGGCAGCCCTGGGTCTCCCGCGTCGGATGGGTCTTGGCTGGGAGGCCCTATCGTGCCCTCCCCTCGGTCGCAGACCCCAAAATCTCTCAAAAATGGGGCAGTCGCGTCCAATGATCATGGGGACCGGGAGGTCGGGAACCACCCCAGCCCGTATGGAAAAAGATCCCCGGGGGGTACACACCTGGATCCATCTCGTGGGATATGCCTTGAGGTCCCCATGGACGCAGGTCACCTCGATGCGTGGCCCCTCTTCTCCTTCCGCCCACTCAGGGCGGATCAGGGTAACCACACTACCCGAATCTATCAGGGCTGAGGTGTCCTGGTTCCCGACCCGAACCGGCACAGTTGCGGCGCCGGGTATTGGGGGGGTCCAACAGGTAGTCATGAGGCACCTCCCTGGGCGGTGCTGTTCCTCCGTGCTGGCGGAGGGCATGGGCACATCGCCCGCAGGGCACTGCCGGGCAATATGTCCTAACTGGCCGCACGAAAAACATCTCCACTCAGACCTGTCGGGTGTTGGGCGCGGAGCGGTTCTCGGAGCCGGGCGAAGAAGGGTTGCTGATGGCCGGATCGGAGCCCGTCCCTCAAGGCCTCGGGGAGCAGGGCATGTCCCCGCCGTCATCTGCTGGCTGACCCGATGGTTCTCCAGTAGGTTAATCAGCTCGTCCACCGACGCGGGGTGGTTCTGGGCTGCCCATCGCTTGGCGTCGAGAGGCAGGGCCCGGATGCAGCGGTCCATAACGACGCGGTCGATGGCAGCTGGACCCTCCCCGGTCACCAACCAGCTACGGGTAAGCCTCCCCAGGCGCACCACCTGGCTCCGCACGGGACCCTGGGGGTCGTACACCCAATCGTGGACCCGCTGGGCGCGGCCGGCTAAATTGTGCCCATAGTGGGCCAGGATGGCCCCCTTCAGCGTTGGGTAGTCTGTAGCCTCCCTGGTCCCGAGGTCTTGGTACGCCCTCTGGGCGTCCCCTGTCAGAAAAGGCGCCAGAATGTGTGCCCACCTGTCTTCCGGCCAGCCTTCACGTTCTGCCGTTCGTTCGAAGACCTCAAGGAAGGCCTCCACATCGTCTCCGGGGGTCTGCTTTGTGAGTAGAGCTGTTGGGGACGCGTGAGGGGCCCTTGGGGTTAAGTTCTCAGCCAGCCGGTCGAATGTCCCCTGAAGGGCTGCCATGCTCTGCACCTGCTGCGCCTGGGCTTGGAGAAGCCTGGCCATCGCGGCCTCCATTGCTTCTCCCATAGTCTCCTGCTTTCGGGGTTACGGCGGTGGAACTAAAGAATCGCCCGCATCCTCCACCATATGTGGCAATCCACGGGTGTGGGCAAAAAGAATCTGCTGGGAGTCACGAGTGGTTGCACAAAAAAGGTTTGATTTATTTCTAAACGTCCAAACAAAAAGAAAAAAAAGCCAAAGTAAGTTCTTCCTCTTTGGAGGGTTTGGGTCCTTCGGTCCCGCTCGACGGTCCAGCACTCGATCTCCTCAGTCTAGTTCTCCCTGGCTGTTGGAACGGTTGGTCCTTTATAGTGGGGCCCACCTTCATCAGCCTCATGAGCCGCAGCTGTGCCGCTCGTTGTCTCCCGGGGGGGGGCGGGGCGTATCCCCTTTTAGTCACCTGACCTTGGTGCTGATTGGTGCTCCTAGGGACCTGCACCCGTGGGTTGCCACAGTCTAAACCATGACGATAAGTATCCTGCATTTGTTTTGCTCAGATAATGAATTAACAAATTGCGCAACAAAGCAACAATAATCATGATGCAGATTTGGTGAAAATGAATAGTTTGGTTTTTCAGAGACATGCACTTTCTTTTAGAGAGTTAGATTTTAAAAAACTTTCATGTACGTAGTAAATGTGAAGCTACTGCTGGCAGCTGGTTAGCTTAGCATAAGGACAGAACAGATAGCTTGGCTGTGTCCAAAGGCTAGGAGCAGTTAGTTTGGTGTCATTGGGGTTAAACGGGACACATTCTGTCCTGTACTGTAACACACCTCAGATCAAAATGTCCTCTCTCACCTTCTTTGCACTCCGGCCCCGTCCAGCCCTCCATGCAGACCTTGGAGCCGTTGGGGTCACAGATGAAGTGTCCGACGAAGTCATCCCGGGCCCTGCACAGCTTGTTGCAGAAAGGGCCGTAGTAATTTGAATCACAGCGAAAGCGAAGCCGGTAATCCAGAGTGAGAGGCCGACCGTGATGACGGTACGTCTGCCACTGTACCCCAGAGTTCAGCATGGAAGAGAGGAGGACTCGCTCAATCAACTGACCTGAGGGAGTGGGGACGAAGGACAGATTTAGAGTACAACACAGTAGAAAAGATTGAGCTTGCAGCAACCACGGTGACATTCGATTACCATATTACTTTTTAAACACAGTTTCAGAGCAACGTTTTTTTTGCCACCCGGAGAAGCAAGGGACTACACCCCCTTCTTCTTTTGATTCGACTCTTGAAACAAAGGTCTCTTTCATACGATAAACACAGCTTCATCAGCTGTTGCAAACCTGTTGTTGAGCAACTATTGTACAATTAAAATTTAGAGCTTATTCAGTAATAACAGCTCCCTAATGCAGGAAACAATACTGATGAGCGTGTTTATACTAAACCAATACTATAATGATATGCTAAAGGGAGGGGAGCTGCAGAGTGGGTGTGGGTAGCCCCCCCCCCCATCACATGAAGTGCAGCAGTAAAGTTACCACTTAGCACTGACAGCTATTTTAGGCAAGTAAACACATGCAATTCAAATGTCTGTGTTGTGAAAAGAGTTTTCCTTTCTACATAATGATGTGAAGCTGGGATTATGTATTATCTGGAACAGAGGAATGTTGCGGAGGACAGGTCAAAATTAAGAGTAAGATGCATTTTCACACATATGGGTGTTTTGGTCCGGGTACATACAGGTACATCAATTGGCATCACGGCACTTGAGCAGGCAGCGAGGCTGCAGGAAGCAAACTGAAGTTCCATCATGAATACTGATGCAGACAAGAAGCCCACACTGTGGGAACAGTGGCGTCCTGAACACCAGAGGAGGACCAGAGGAGGCCCGGGGCGGCGCTGCTGCTCCTGACCCCCAGAGGGGATTTCCCAGAGGCGCCGTCATCTCCAACTCAGTTATGATCTCCTCTGGGTGTTATCTGTGTGTGTGTTTGTGTTTGTGCACGTTTGACAGAGTCAAAGAGGAAGGGAAGTAGCTAATAGCGCACAGACCTAGCAAACGGCCTGATGGGGAGATGAGGTCACTGCAGTTTCACACAAAGGAATGAAAACAGAGTGACACAGCGGCCGCTGTGAATGTGTTTGTGTCTGTGTGAGTGTTTCGGGGCCCGAGTGTGTGTTTAAGAGAGGATATGGCAAAGGGCCGACGCTGAGCAGCACGTTAGCTCAGCTCCATCGCCCCTCTGCATGCAGTCGACACAAGGGTTCAGTTTTCTAAACGCTCATCACGCTACTGCCGTGCTTATTTTACGACTCTGCCATGTCAAAGAGCCAATTCCATCGTCACCAGAATTTCTCTGACAGGGAACAGCCGATGCACGGAGAAGAAAAAAATAACCACACTAACAGCCGGCACAGCAGGGAAGGTGTGAAACAGAATGAGATTTCCTCTCTAATGTGATTACATTACAAGTGAGCATAAGTTGGAAGACGAATGGCAAGCAGGGTGAATAGTAGATGGCAAAGAAACAGCAGCAACAAGAAGCCCTGTTGCAGTGACCGGAAAGCAGAGTCAATATAAGTAGCGGACACGCAGGAACTCTCTGCAGGTAGCATAACACTTAAATCCCTTTCTCTGGCCTCCTGTGATTGTTAGCCGCTGCCTGCCCTTAACATCGGCTGAGAAAACACTGCAGGAGAGAAAGCGCTTCCTTCTGCCGGCCTTTCCACATCGCCAGAAGCCACAAATCAATACAGTAGATCTATGGAAGCAAATAAATCAGCTGGATGGTGTTTGTGTCCCTCTTAGATTTGAGGGTGATTCTCAGAGCGGCCCGATTTTTGTTTTTGACTCTGTGGTAAGATGTTGCGATGAGATGATTCTAATCTGAATGAAAACACTAAGTCAACACAAGTTGAATTTTTGGAGGGAAATATTGTTTTGATTATTTTATTGAATTTCCCTTTCTCTCCATCGAAGGTCGGCAATTTGTGGCTGTTGGTGCTACGCCAACGCAATTGATTCCCCCACATGAATACAGCAGCAAATCTGCACTCCAAGTAGCCCCATAAATGAGCAACGGCAATTAGGAAACGGCGAGAAAATGCGTTTTTAAGATCCTTCTGTTTTATTACTAAAAGTTAAAAGTATTCTGTGTGGAGGTTTTGGGCCACTAACAGAGCTTGGATGCAGTGACGCCCGTCCCTTACGACTCGTCAAACTGCGACACCCTTCATGGCGCTGGCGTTTTGTCAGGACCAAAGGAGGAAGTCACAGAATCCCAAACAACGTCATCAAAAAATAAATCCTTGTTTAGCCCCTTTAATGTAGCTTTGTGTGCACAATTGTTGCGGGCAATGAGGAATAACTTCCAAATGAAGCGTTTTTGATGATCTGGCTGCTTTAATTGGGCTTGACAGCTTTGGTTTACTCAGATCTTGCAATTGCACAACATTTAAATGAAACACCAAAATGTGGAACTATGTTTTAAAACTGGAATTATACAAAAAAAAAAAGGCCCGCCCCTCCAGATGTTATTTTAACAAGACTCGGCGAAGGTCACACTGTCGGTGCTCAAGGGACATCATATTTTCTCACCATTTCCAAGGTCTGTTTCAGAACGTACAGTTGTGCTCGGTAATCCTCTCTGATTGGCAGTCGGTCCCTATAAGTCCAGTGAGACTGGTGCGAGATGCTTCTGTTTGGGCCGAGTTAAGCTGCCCGCCCGGCGAACGGCTTAAGACCCGATGTAAAGGCTGTACGGAGCTCAGGTGAATAGGACTGATAATGCAAACAAGATGTAGGAGCAGCGCTGAAGGGCGAAGGACGGGAGACACAAACTCACAGGGAGGGAGGAGGGTCGTTCCCACTTTCTAATTTCTCATTATCTTGGCCAATTTTTGGATCTTTTGAATATGAACCGCTGAGACGGAGGTAGATGATGGTGGGATGAAGGAGAGGACTGTGGTATGGCAGGAATGAGAAAGGCCCAGACACATCTGTCTCCATCTATGTGTGTGTGTGTGTGTGTGTGTGTGTGTGTGTGTGTGTGTGTGTGTGTGTGTGTGTTGCTTTTTATAGCATGCAGCTCACATACTCGGTCATGGAGCTTTTCCCGATTATGAAGAGAAGCAACAAGGAGGCGAGCAGGAAATTAAAGGGTCTGGTCAAAAGACCCGTTCGGAAACTTTTCACATCGCTTCACCATGTTGAACAACGCATATCCGTAAACAAGCGGCCAAGGATTAGGTTGCCCGATGACAATTACGTTTAAATAAAAGTTAGTATACTGCCTGACCAAAGTTACAGCTACAACATATTTAGGCCAATGAATAGCATATTAAAATAATTATACCATAGAAATGTATAATAAAAAAGTGAGAAATCAACGGCCTTGATTGCACTCAGGCTGATTAAATCGGGTCTCAGCTAAAGCTTATTTATTGGTGTAAAAGAATTACAAAAAAGAAAAACATTCCAGGATCAATAAAACAGCTGAAAAACCAAGCTAGTTGGCGCTAGCGGATGTGCCGTGAGAGCTGGCCATAGCTGATCTACGCTAAGCTAAGCTTGGGTTTTTGTTTCTTTCCTCCACAATTGAAAAAATCTAGCTCAGGTGTTATTCCACATCATCAAGGTTACATACAATCATAAAGGAGTGTGGTGGAGGGGCGTGGTTAGCTCAGCTGCAGGGGGGAGAGCGGGGGAGTGGTTCAGGGGACGGTGCTGGTAGATGAGGAGTAACCAGGTGTAATTAATCTGCACTGATTCTCTCCTACTTAAACAGTGAGCAGGATCCAGGTCGGGGGGAAAGAGAGCTGGAGCCTGCGAGCAGAGCACAAGAACTGAGCGGAGCCGGACAAGGCGAAAACCGACCACCCGCATAGTGCAAACTCATTCCTGCTCACTGTCTTCCCTTTTGAACAATAAAAGTCTGGTGACCCTCATCCTGTGTCGTGCGTCTTACAAGAACCCACCGGTGGTAGCGCTATCACGGCTACAGTGGCGCCTGGCTAAGGATGGACGCGAACGACCACGGAGAGGGCCTGATGCAGCCGGCGGTTGCGCTTGGACGGATGCTGGGGGAGATCGCCGCGATGCAGCGCGAGCAGGCCGAGGCCAACCGGCACTTCCTGGGGGCGCTGCAGGCTGCTACAGACCGGCAGACCCAGGTATTGGAGCAATTGGCGGCCCGACCGGTCGCTTCCCCAACGACGCCGGGTCCCTCGGCGTATGCAGGCGTGGTGGTGCACAAGATGACCCCGGAGGACGACGTACAGTCATACCTGGAGATGTTCGAGGCGATGGCGGGGGCGTGTGGCTGGCCGGTGGACGAGTGGGCGATCCGCCTCCTGCCGCTCCTAACCGGGGAGGCGCAGACAGCGGCCCTGGGCCTGCCACCCGGTCCCAGGCACGTCTACGCCAGCGTGAAGAAGGCCATCATGGATCGACTGGGGCTCTCCCCCGAGGACCATAGGAGGCGGTTCCGAGAGGCGAGGCTGGGGCTGGGGGACCGCCCGTTCCCATTTGCCCAGCGACTCACAGACGCGGCCAACAGGTGGCTGCAGCCGGAGGGCGCGGGAGGGGCGCCGGCGGTGGTGGAGAAGGTGGTGATGGAGCAGTTCCTGGAGGGTCTTCCGCCGCGGACTGCGGCCTGGGTCCGCTACCACCGGCCGGCGACGCTGGAAGCCGCCGTGACCCTCGCCGAGGACCACCTGGCGGTGCACCCCGGGGGCCGTGGGGAGGGCGGTCGGCCGACCGCATCAACGCAGCCCGTTCCCGCGCCACGACGGAGTTCCCCGCGGCCTGTTGCGACTCGGCCCCCTCCGTCCCCGCGCGCCCTAGCCCCTCAACGGGGTACTGATCCACCCGGCCTGGCCGGCACCCTCCCTGACCTACAGAGGGCTCCTCAACCGCCAGGGCAGGAGTGTTGGAGGTGCGGGCAGCCCGGACACTACCGGCGGGAGTGCCCGCTAATGGAGGTGGGCCAAACGGTGCGGGTTGCCGGGCCTCCAGCACCCTCCCCCGGTCTGGGAGCGACGTACAGCGTTCCGGTAAGGATCCAGGGGGGTATACATCAGGCGATGGTGGACTCTGGCTGCACGCAGTCTATGATCCACCAGAGTCTGGTTCGACCCGGGGCATTGGTGGAGGCATCCCGGGTGAGTATAAAGTGTGTGCATGGGGATATTCACGACTACCCAGTGGTGCCGATAGAGATTAGGTTTGGGGGTAAAAAGCATAAAGTAAGGGTCGTGGTTAGCTCCCGCCTGACGCACCCTCTGATTTTGGGGACAGACTGGTCGGGGTTTCATAGGTTAGCGGGGCAGTGCGCGGGGGTGCGTTCGCGACCGGTAGGGACATGCGGGGTGTGTGCGGCGCTCGGCGGTGACGCGAGGTTGTCCGACGCTGCAGACGGGGAGGGGGAATCGGCGGGGCCTCCTATGGGGACGCCGCCGACGCCAGAGCTACGCTCCATGGAAGATTTTCCACTGGAGCAGTCTCGTGATGACACTCTACGCTTTGCCTTCGACCAAGTGATGCAAATTGATGGTCAAGTGGTGCGCCCCGACGCCGTATTATCATACCCGCACTTTTCGCTGATTAGGGACAGGCTATACAGAGTGAGTCGCGACACTCAGACAGGGCAGGAAATTACGCAGTTGTTGGTACCAAAAAGCCGCCGGGAAACAGTTTTCCAGGCGGCTCACTATAACCCGATGGCGGGCCACCTGGGTAGCGACAAAACTCTGGATCGGATAGTAGCCCGATTTTACTGGCCAGGCATCTGGGCGGATGTGCGCCGCTGGTGTGCATCCTGCCCACAGTGCCAGCTGGTGAACCAGCCGGCCATCCCGAAAGCGCCGTTGCGTCCGCTGCCGTTAATGGAGCTGCCGTTCGAACGCTTAGGTATGGACCTCATCGGGCCATTTCACCGGAGTGCACGGGGGTATCGCTTTGTGTTAGTGCTGGTGGATTACGCAACTCGATATCCCGAGGCAGTGCCGTTGCGCAGCATCTCCGCCAAGAGTGTTGCGCAGGCGCTGTTTCAGGTCATCTCCCGAGTCGGAATCCCGAAAGAGATTCTGACTGACCAGGGCACCTCGTTCATGTCACGCACACTACGAGAACTGTACGAATTGTTGGGGGTTAAGTCCGTTCGGACCAGTGTATACCATCCCCAGACTGACGGCCTGGTGGAACGGCTGAACAAGACACTGAAATCCATGATTCGTAAGTTTATTCACGACGATGAACGTAATTGGGATAAATGGCTTGACCCTCTGTTGTTTGCAGTACGGGAGGTCCCCCAGGCCTCCACGGGATTTTCTCCCTTCGAGCTGCTGTTCGGCAGAAGACCACGGGGGGTGCTCGACCTGCTTAAGGAACACTGGGAGGAGGGTCCGAGCCCCGGTAAGAACGAGATTCAGTACGTCCTGGACCTGCGAGCCAAACTCCACACACTGGGTGAGTTGTCACGTGAGAATTTGCTCCAGGCCCAGGAACGTCAACAGCGGCTGTACAACAGAGGGGCCAGGCTGAGACAATTCACACCGGGAGAGAAAGTGCTTGTATTACTTCCTTCTTCCAGCTCAAAACTACTCGCCAAGTGGCAAGGGCCCTTTGTGGTCACACGGCGGGTAGGGGACGTCGACTACGAGGTGGTGCGATCTGACAGAGGGGGAGCCACGCAGGTCTACCACCTCAACCTCCTTAAAGCATGGAGAGAGACGGAGTCCGTGTCCCTGGTGTCTGCAGTAGCAGAGAGCGAGGAGCTGGGCCCAGAAGTCCCAAAGTCCACCGATCCCACCCGGCTCCCGTCTGACGCCCGTCTCTCTGCAGCCCAGCAAGCGGACATAGCCCGGTTGCAAGATCAATTTAATGATGTGTTCTCCTCCCGGCCAGGTCGCACGGACCTCATAGTGCATCACATTGAGACGTCCCCGGGCGTGACGGTGCGGACGCGGCCCTACAGGCTTCCTGAACACAAGAAGAAAATGGTTCAGCGAGAATTGGCCGCTATGCTGGAGATGGGGGTAATAGAAGAGTCCAACAGCGCCTGGTGCAGCCCCATCGTTCTTGTCACCAAGAAGGATGGCTCAATAAGGTTCTGTGTGGATTATCGCAAGGTGAATGCGGTCTCACGGTTTGACGCTTACCCGATGCCCCGGGTCGACGAACTCCTGGACCGATTGGGCACCGCGCAGTTTTTTTACGACACTGGATTTGACCAAGGGCTACTGGCAGATTCCCTTGTCACCAGAGTCCAGGCAAAAGTCGGCGTTCTCCACTCCGTTTGGGTTGTACCAATTCACCACGCTTCCCTTCGGGCTGTTCGGCGCCCCGGCCACCTTCCAGCGCCTCATGGACCGGGTGCTGCGTCCGCACGCTGCGTATGCGGCCGCCTACCTGGATGACGTCATCATCCACAGCACCACGTGGGCGGAGCATGTGCGGCGGGTGGGCGCGGTGCTGGAGTCCCTGAGGCAGGCCGGGCTCACCGCCAACCCGGGGAAGTGTGCAGTTGGACGGAGGGAGGTACGGTATCTGGGGTACCACTTGGGCGGCGGGCGGGTGCGCCCGCAGGTGGACAAGACCGCAGCCATTGCAGCCTGCCCGCGGCCCAAGACGAAAAAAGAGGTGAGGCGGTTTTTGGGGCTGGCAGGTTACTACAGGAGGTTCATCCCGGGCTTTGCGGAGCTGACCAGCCCCTTAACTGACCTGACCCGGAAAGGTGCCTCAGATCCGGTCCAGTGGACGGAGCGGTGCCAGTGGGCGGTTGAGGGGGTGAAACGAGCCCTCTGTGGGGAACCATTGCTCCATACACCTGATTTCTCTCTCCCTTTTGTCTTGCAGACTGATGCGTCGAACAGAGGGCTGGGGGCCGTTTTGTCCCAGCAGGTGCAGGGGGTGGACCGCCCGGTCCTCTACATCAGCCGGAAGCTGTCGGAAAGAGAGGCCAGGTACAGTACGGTGGAAAAAGAGTGCCTGGCCATCCGGTGGGCGGTCGACTCCCTGCGGTACTACCTCCTGGGACGCCAGTTCACTCTCTGTTCGGACCACGCCCCGCTGCAGTGGCTCCACCGCATGAAGGATGCCAACGCCCGGATCACTCGGTGGTATCTGGCTCTACAGCCTTTTAACTTCAAGGTGATCCATAGGCCGGGGGCGCAGATGGTCGTGGCGGACTTCCTTTCCCGCCCTCAGGAGGGAGGGGGGGGGGAGTCGGTTCGGCCGGATGGCTCCCCGGCCTAAGTCGGGCGGTGGGGGTATGTGGTGGAGGGGCGTGGTTAGCTCAGCTGCAGGGGGGAGAGCGGGGGAGTGGTTCAGGGGACGGTGCTGGTAGATGAGGAGTAACCAGGTGTAATTAATCTGCACTGATTCTCTCCTACTTAAACAGTGAGCAGGATCCAGGTCGGGGGGAAAGAGAGCTGGAGCCTGCGAGCAGAGCACAAGAACTGAGCGGAGCCGGACAAGGCGAAAACCGACCACCCGCATAGTGCAAACTCATTCCTGCTCACTGTCTTCCCTTTTGAACAATAAAAGTCTGGTGACCCTCATCCTGTGTCGTGCGTCTTACAAGAACCCACCGGTGGTAGCGCTATCACGGCTACAAGGAGCTATTCATGCAAAAAGCTAAGTGATGCCCTTTAAAACCAGATTGACCAAACATGGTGGCAATAATAGTCCCGAAAAAGCATGAAATCAGTTCAATCAATTTAATTTTGGCTAAATAGATAATAAGGATAATACGAAGATAATAACATACACATTCTAAACATTTACAAGTGGTTAGAAAGGCATACAGACGCGCGCACACACACAAACACACACACTGCATCCTCACCTGATTCTGACGTGTCGTTGTCATAGTCCAGAGCCTCCAACACCAAAGAAAAGGACTTCTGTGGAGTAAACACACGGATGTGTTAATATGTGCCATGAATATTCACATTTGGGTTTTAATATCACATTAATTAACAAAAATCTATTGTGTTGTTTTTGTTTCAAGTTGGCCAAGGACACGTTAAGGTAGAGAGGAGCCGTAAAGGGATGGATGACCTTTTCAGTCACTCTAGTACCAGTTCCTGTTTGCAAATATAATTGCGGTCAGACATGAATGTTGATTACTGATAGTCACGCGTTTTTGCCTTAAGGGCACAACTCTCTGTTCGCACAGTGTATTACTTCTCTTCTGTAACTAACAGAATCTTTTATGCTTAATGCCCTTTAAAACAACAGGAGCATTCAAATAAATCATTGAGAAAAAAAAGTGGAATCATCTCTTATATTTTACTTTATTACAGGTAATAATCACTTGGATTAAAGTGTGCAATTATTAGCACCAACTTTAAGTACCAACGTTCAGCAGTTCAGCGTGATATATTTATCATGTTCTTACTTTACTTTAAGAATTCACATGTGAGCACATTTCAAGTTTATTTTAACAGCTTTACATGATACTATCATCCATACATATCTTATATTCTACTCTGATTATATTATTTCAATTGTTACTCTGAAAGGTAAGTAATGGCAGCAGTGAAATAAATTAGTAGTAGAGGTAGTAAAGTGCATCATATTTAAATAATAGTCAGAAAACTGGTCTCAAGTGCCCCGACTACCCGAGTAAATGTACTTAGTTTCATTTCTGTGGAGGGTTTTTGGGTGTTCCGATCGCTGGCCAAGCCTTTAAAAAAAAGCAGAAGTGATTCACGGCCTGCAGAAGTCAATGCTGCGCCCGAGTGCCAGAGTCCTTGATAAACGGGTTTGTTGCCTGGAGCATTAACAGTCCATAGGACTAAATCTTTATGTTCTATTAAAATGCATAACATGTTTTAAAGATAAAGTCAGCCTATTTAAAGGAGGGGAATTGAGCATAAGCTGGGCATCATCAGAGGATGACTTTCGGCTTCCAGAGATATCACACACACTGGAGAGATACAGAGGGCAGGCCTTTTTTTTCTTTTGATTTTCTCTTCTCTGATGCTTTCGCTCGTCCTATTAAACACTGAATAATTCAGACCGACGCTTTCACCTAAAACTCTCGTTTTC